>NC_056733.1:283347881-283377881 GCF_019279795.1 Protopterus annectens
CAGTACTCACCAGCTACATGTACCCAAATTATCATATGTGCCATGCTACACAATATAATCCTGCGGAAATAGCTGCAGCAAGAACAGCACGGGGCAGGGCCACACAGCCCCCCACCAATGCCAAGGCCTGGACAGCCACAGAGTGACTCAGAGGAGGAACGACCTGAGTCTGCCCCAGTAGGCAGATGGAGGTGTGCCAAGTATAGCACATACTCTGACACAGTAGGGACCCAGAGAATGACACCTCTCTCTGACTCGCACATACAGTAAAAGGGATGCCAAACATGACACTACCTATGCTCAACCATGTATAGGGAGTGTGCTATGTACATCTGACATAGGCAGTCCCCAGCACCATCCTCAATACTGGCACACCCACGAGGTAAGTCACCCCCCCTTACCGATTGCTGATTGGAATAGTATGTTTCGTTATTTGTATCTATGGTATGGATGTGAGCATGTAAGGGAATCGGGTGGCTGAATGGGATGCCAGTGGATAGTAGACACTTATAGTAGCCGCATGAGATCTGTAACAAATACGGGTGTCACTATAGTAGCCAGTACTACACATGCTGACAAATCCCACTGCAGGAAATGTGCTGGGCCACATGTGTGTCCATATGACACACACATGCCAGTCAGGGAGGTTCACATACCCAACAACAGTCACAGCCAGCAGAACAGGTGTAGACAATTACAAATAAAGGCTGTGCTAAGGCCACTGAATGATGCCTGTGGGTAAGCTCCCCCAAGTCTACACAGACAGACTACATCAGGTCAGGCAGTGGGATATTCGTTCTGAAGGGTAGGAAGTTAGAAACTAATATGTAGGTCAATCAAATGTAAGACCTGTAGTACACTAATATGCTTCTTTGTCAGCATGATAGGTTAGAAAACAGAATGAAATGGAGTACCTGACATACCTGTACAGTCATAGCAAATGTGTACAAGTGTCAGGTGTGCCCCCCAATCCTGTGTAGCAATGTAGAAACAGTCAGGTGTACCCCCCACAGCCTATATAGACATGTAGTAACAGTCAGGTGTGCCCCCCCAATCCTATGTAGACATGTAGTAACAGTCAGGTGTGTCCCCCCATCCTGTGTAGCAATGTAAAAACAGTCAGGTGTGCCCCCCCATATCCTATGTAGACAGTAGTAACAGTCAGGTGTGCCCCTCCCGTCCTATGTTGAAATGTAGTAACAGTCAGGTGTGCCCCCACCAATCCTATGTAGACATGTAGTAACAGTCAGGTGTTCCCCCCAACCCTACTTAGACATGTAGTAACAGTCAGGTGTGCCCCCCCAATCCTATGTAGAAATGTAGTAACATGTATGTGTGGGGATAATGCCAGTGCAGCACAGATGCCCAGAGGTGGCCATGGTAGCAGGATAGATTGTAGCATTTGCACAATATGCAGATATGTGTGTTAGGTTGGTGTGTGTTTCATATTGTGTGAGAGTGGTCAGTAGGTATTCATATTGAGGTATGACCTGGTGGCCATTGCCCACTACTGCTGATGACAGGGCCAAGTCCTCACAACTGCAGTGCCAAAGACAATTCCCACCACTATAAAACATGCTTGCAGTAAACCATTGTAAATGTATGGTGGTAATATGTGTCACCATCTGAAAGATTGACATGGCATGGCTGTTGGGCTAGATATACAAGCAGTACACAGGGGAAAATACCCCAGACATGCAGTATATAATGTGTAACTGTGAAATGGACACACTCTTGGAATTGTACATACAGGTATGGATCACATTATCTGGGTCTATAGTAGGGGATACCAGTGTTGCCTGACTGAATACTTGCAGATCACAAAGATGGTAGCACTGATGTATTGGGAAACAGCTGGTGTACCTGCACATGCCAGCATAACTGGAATGCCCCATGCATATCTGTGTGTCTGATGCAAGTAATGTCCATAGCACACATGCACCCAGCTCACCCAAACACCACCCACAGGTACCTCTCTGGTCATATCCCTGCTGTTGGGAATGGGTATAATATGATCCCACCTGTATATGGCAATAGCAAAAGAATGCAGCATGCAGTGCAGGTGTCCCATCCAGGTTTGTCCCTAGCTGTAGGTAGCACTCTGCCAGCATCCACACTACCTGTTTAAGACTGATAGAAAGTACTGGAATGAACACCTAGCACACCTACCCTTTCACCCCAGGGGAATATACTGTATGGCGGTCTGAGACTGTAGGACTGACAGAATATAATGGCCTGCCACAGCTGGCCCGCATCACCACCAAATGGCCTACAGGCCTCTGCCAAAGGCCTGTGTCTCACACATACTGCCAATGCATGTTATGTCATGGACACCCAAATAACAACATAACACACTCCACATAAGCCATATGCAAGACCATGTGGACAAACCACAGTAACATGTCGACCATGTCCCACTGCATGAACTGTGGACTAACACCAAAACACAGCTGTGATGAGGTGATACCCTTAGGGAAAGTATCAGAGAATGTATTCATAATGTATGGAAGAGGATAGAATAATAGAGGGGGTGGGAGCATGAGCAGCATCAAATGAGCAAGGTCCGACACACAGCCATGTGCACATACTATCCCTGGCTGCAAACGCATAAATGGGTGGCTACAGACCAGCTTGTACACCACAATAGGGGTAATGTCCTGACTTATGACTCCTGCCTCTGGGTAACCTGTGTGAATCTGTACAGCTGTGAGGTATTGCCATTGCAAGATAAGGCCATATTGTCATGTCAATGGATGTACAAGTATGGAAACCTCTGCCAGCATGGTACCAAGGTGTTGAACTGGATACACAGACCCAGCAACAAGTGTCTGCAGCTCCCCCTCCAGAATGGCATAACTTACCATGAAAATGTAGGCATCTGCCCACAATACCGGACACAGCTGCAGTCACCATTGTCCCCCAGGACATCACTGTGAGCAAGAATGTCCATCTGACACTACTTGAGGACATAAAACATCACAGTATATAACAGCACACATGTCTGAATATCTCTGCTAACACCAGTACCATGTAACAGAAGCAGCACAGACACAATCACCTAGAGTACACACTATCCCCTGCACAGTTTGTCCCCATATTGCCAAATGATCTACGGATACCCTGCAGAAACAGTTTGATACCTGTAGGTGTACAACACAAAGGTCTGCACTGGAATACAAACCACCTGGAATGGATCCACACATTCAGTACAGAAGGGCATACTGGGCATGCTCACACACTTGAAGAAATGAAGGCAATGCCAGACAACAACATACTGAAAGGTCATACTGGGCATGCTCACACACTTGAACAAATGAAGCCCATGTCTGAAAACAACAGTGGACCATACATATCTGACAGTTGCAGATGTTAGTGCATACACTCCTCAGTATGCACCAGTCATGCTTTGCACACATATTGGATTGGAATACAGACATATATCCAAGGACAACACCCTATAATAAGCCAAAAGAAGACAAATATAGATGTGTGGAAGAGAGTGACTGTGTCAAAGAGCCATCCCATCATGAGACCTGTCCAACCCAGCATACAGCCAAATGGCTACAACCACATGATGTGTAAATGTCACTCACTGTAAAACTTAGCCACTGGTATCTGTCAGCATTACAGACTATGTGGTGCAAGTACTAGCTGTGCAACATGACTGTACAAGGCAGTAGTCATGTAGCAGCTGTATACATGTACCTGTGGAATATAACCCTGCATGTGCCTGCATGTGGTGTGTCAACCTCTAGATGAATGGGTTATAGCCCATGAACACACACTGTCCTCCCCATAGCCTACTATGACAAGCCTGCTGATGTCATCCACTTTGAAACACACCTTTGAGACTGGAGTAACCCAGTAATCTCTGTGGTGCATCCTAAAACTGCATGATGCTTTAGTGTTATAAACTAGTTAAGTAGGAGTTCTAATGCCAGACATGGCAACTTTGTGTGTGTGTCTCTGTCTGTGTAGGGAGCAATGCTTTTTAGGCTAGTCACACTCACTACAATTCAGATGTCCTACTTTGGCAAGGCTGATAATGTCATTTACTGTGAAATACACCTTTTTAGAACAGGGTAGCCTAGTAATCTCTGTGGTGTGTCCTATAACTGCATAATGTTGTAGTGTGATGTATTAGCTGGGTAGCAGTTCTAATCCCAGACATGGTAGCTGTGTCTGCCTCAGTCTGTGTATGGAGCAATGCTTTTTAGGCTAGTCACACACAATACAATCACTTTGACATGGCTGCTGATGTCATTCACTGTGAAATACACCTTTGGGAAAAATGGAGTCCAGTAATCTCTGTGGCATGTCCTATAACAGCGTAATACTATAGTGTGATATAGTACTTGGGTAGAGGTTCTATTCCCACACGTGGCAAGTGTGGATGTTTGTGTGTGTATTCCTTTATTTGCATAGGGAGCAATGCATTTTAGGCTAATCACAGTCACTACAGATCAAATGCCCTACTTTGCAAGGCTGCTGATGTCAGTCACTGTGAAATCTACCTTTGGGAAAGGTGTAGCCCTGTAATCTCTGTGACATGTCCTATAACAGCATAATTCTGTAGTGTGATATAGTGCCCTGGTAGGGGTTTTATTCCAACACATGGCAAGTGTGGATGTTTGAGTGTGTGTTTCTATGCCTGTGTAGGGAGCAATGCATTTTAGGCTAGTCACACTCACTACAGCTCAAATGCCCTACTTTGACAAGGCCACTGATGTCATTCACTGTGAAATACACCTTTGGGAAAAGACTACTCCACTAATCTCTGTGGTGTGTCATGTAACTGCATAGTGCCATAGTGTAATTAACAAGCTAGGTAGGAGTACTAATCCCAGACATGGTAGGTATGTGTCTGTGTTTGTAATTAATATCCTGTGTGTAGGTGGCTGTACGTGTGTAACAACTTGACTCATTGTGGAGTGGATTTTGCAAGTTTCTTATATGGTGGCCCTATTATATGTCACAATGTCCACCTTACAGGGATAACAGATGTGAAACAGCCAAGAGGCTGGGGTGCCAATCCATACCCCTGCACGTGACATCAAGGGCTGGCAAACAAAATTAGCAACCCTTGTATTACCCAGAAAACACTATGAACCCATGGCTCATACACAAACACACTTGCTTAGGCATCAATCGCTATGTTAGTAGTACCCTGCATATTGCCCACAGATAGTAACAATGGTGTGATTGCACAGTACTGTATTGTGGCAAACTAACTAGTAAGGAGGTGTATTCCTGACCCTGCCAAGTGTGTCAATGTGTGTGGGTCCCTGAGAGGGTGTGGCTGTATTGAAACTGACACCTGTTCATGCGGACAGGCACATGTACTACACCTACTGTACAGCTACCATATCACTGTTGCAGATGCCACTCACCATCACATATATATTTGGAGAGCTCATCAGCATGTAAGCTATGTGGCACATCCAATAACTTCCTAAACATGTGATAACATATAGTCAGGGGTTTGATACCCTGTACTGGTAGGTATATGACACAAACATGATTAGATTTTACCCTCTCACCCCCTCCCTGACTTATCTTCGCCTCTGTCTGCCTCTCTCACTCCCTCTCTGGTGGGTGTGGAGACTTACACCTGCTTTGCTTAGGCAGCAGCATGTATTTTGTAAGTGATGCTCATGATCAGCTGATGGCCTCTGCATGAACTGCAGCCCACCTCTAGCTGATTGCATGTGGAACAGCTGTGGTAGCATTCCCATAGTCAATTGCATGGAAACACACTCCAGTATCTAGGAACATCATGTTGGTGTTGAGCCTTTTCATTCACTGTGAGCAGGACCTAGATCTGTTATTTGGCAAACAGCATCTCAGATGGATTGGGGATTTACCTCTAACAGCATACACTGTGGAAACAGGCCAACACACAGCAGAGGGATGTGCCTGACATGACTACAGAATGTAAGTGCTGCTATTCTGCATTTGGAGTAATCTTGGTTTAACAGGTGTGTGTGAATATGGCTGGTCTACATGTTTTAATATCTGTCATGACAGTGCTATGTTTCTGAGGAAACTCCTATCTGTAGCATCATCTGCAGACTGGGCAGTGTGTGGTGCCTTTTGTTTCATGAGTTACTCATGGAGTGCCTATCTGTGAACTGTAGAAGCACAGTGTGAGGATTGCAGTCAGTACATGGTGACCGACATAAGAGTTACTGACCTCATATCCCTCATAGGATATATGTCATAACAAACCCTGTTACAACAGTAAATGTTTGAGATTATTACAGCAACATGTCAATATTGGCCCTGTGTTTGTGCCTCCAGCCACAACTCTGTCAACCTGTGTACATATGTCATGCAGTAAGAGGTGCATATGTCCTGTACACCATAATTTATTGACATCATATCTGATAACAAGCCAGTGAGATATCAGACTGTGACACATGTTATGTATAGTAGGCATTCTGTTTGAGGACATAACCTGAGCATTCTGTGGTTGTGTGTACAGTACTGAGGTCTGTGTACATATGCAGATTGTCGACAGTGTGTGTATTGTGAATATGTACCTTGGCCTCTGTACAGACTGAGGTAGATGTCATTGTTCTTGGTCCTGTTCTACCTGATGTTACATGCTACTCCACTGTATGTTACCCTATCAGCTTACATGTTTGTAGGGCCAAACACACACATGTCACATACAACAGACAAGCATTGGACCACACTGTGTAATGGCCCAGCATATGTAGGGTCAGTGTGTGAGTGGCACATATGAGGATGGTGTTGATTAGATATTCCATAAACTGTAATATTACACTAGCTACGATATGTGGCTGTGGCTGTGTTCACATTGGTTGTGGTTATGCACTTTCACACAGGTGTCTGTTACTCTGTGCTGTAACATGCCTGTAGAGCCTGCTATATATGCAGGTACATGTGTATTCCACCATAAAAAATGTAGGCCAGTGTTGCGGCAGTCTGCCTATAGCCTGCACAGTGCTTTGTTACATGCTTAGCAGCTTAGTGTACTTACCCAGAGTAATTTTATGTCCAGATACTTGCCAGATGTACTGCTTCCAGGCCGCCATAACAGTCATGTATGTCACACAAAGCACTGGGATGCTGTACAGATGTATGTCACTAACTAGTGGATAGTATGTGGCCATGGCACCACTCTACCAGTGGTTATTATGTGTCAGGACAGACAGGGGTGTGTGAATGCATAACCTATAGGGGCAAATGTATACCATTATTTACATGATATACCCATCTACATGGCTGTTAACATCCACATTGTCAGGCTTGGTCCACATATCTTGCACTAAGGGGTTCTGTGTATACTCTGGACTGACCAGAGGGTGTCAGACTGTCCACATTTTTTGGCCATATCTCTGCTGTAGTTCACAGGATCATTACTGTGCTAGCAGTGGTACTGGACTATGATGTCCTTAGGATATCTGTCAGTAGCCAATGGCACAGATGTTAAAAGCAGATGTGACCTCCCACACACAACATGTCTGTGAAGACAACCCCTATCATAGTAGCAATAGTCTACATATATACCTGCACTACATACCTGACATCCCCTTGCACTAAGAGGTTGTGACTATTGGGGTTGAGGTAGGGCTCCACTCCACGTTCAGGACATATGGCGGACATATATGTATATATAATTATCCATATATCTATATAGATAATATACATATCGACATACATGGATGTATATGTATATATATATATATATATATATATATATATATATATATATATATATATATACATATACATATACATATAAGCACTCAGATATATACATATACACAGCAATATATGTATACACATATTCAGATAGAGATACATATGCACATATACTTATGGATATCTACATATATACTGACAGTAATAGGTATATCAGAATAGATATGTATGCACACATAGTTATAGATATCTGCATACATATCTACATAAACATGCATATCTGTACACATAAGATGTGCATACATATACTGCTAATACTGCTATATATACATATATCTATATCTATATATATATATATATATATATATATATATATATATATACACACACACACACACACACACACACATATATATATATATATATATATATATATATATATATATATATATATATATATATACATACACACATATATATGTTGTTTTTGTTTGTCTTTTTGGCTTTCCCCGGTTAGGAGTCACCACAGCGGAACTCCGGTCCGCTAATGATTGGCAGTCGATTTTTATGGTGCCGAGTTGCCAGCCCAACATCCAACCTTCAGCAAAGGCACACCCATTCATGCATGTCTTTCGGAGGCCACCCGACTGCGGGGAGGACATGCAGACTCCACACAGAAGGCACTTCAGCCATGAATTGAACAGGAGAACCTCTTGCTGTGAGGCAACAAAGCTAACTCTGTACCACCGTGGCTCTCTCTCTCTCTCTCTTTCTATATATATGTGTGTGTGTGTGTGTGTGTGTGTGTGTGTGTGTGTGTGTGTGTGTACATATGAAGAGATGTACACATGGCCATATATATGTTGCACTATACAGATGTGTAGACATATGTATGAATATACATGTGTGTGTACACGTAGACATATATCAACCTATTATATGTATATATCCATATTCCTGTCATGTGTAAACCTCACAGTTGTGTATACTCTCCCAGATGGATCTCACCATATGTGTCTGCTATGTGTACATTTTGTTAAAACAACATATGTGATGTGACAGTCATATTAATAACAAGTACTACACAATTGTGGAAGCAAAGGAAATTGTTCAATACTAATCAATATGTGTATTGACAGATATCTTGGAAAAACAGTAGCTGTTTTCACAGTGGTCATGGCATAGTGGTTAAGTGCTGTGACTTTAGTGTACAGGGTCCTAGGTTCAAAACCTGCAACGGTTGTTCATTTTATTGCTGGGCAGAACAAGGTCTGTCGGATACAGAGTGGTTAAGGCAGTTTTGAGCAGCTTTAAGTGCGTTTGCATGGATTTGCACTAAGCTAAGCTGTGCTAAGCTACGGGTAAATGTACAGGCGCTTACACAGTGTAGGCTTCGCTTACCAGTGCACAAATCAGCTTAGCTGTTATATTGTAGTAGTGTTGATACCTGCTAAGCATGGCTTAGCCCTGGTAACCAGTTCACATCACCCAGTCTGATAACATTGCAGGGTAATGACATCTCTAATAAGTGTATGTAATGCCATGTACAATACATGCACCTATGTACTGTCATTACAGTAGCAAGGAGTGTGTGTGTCATGTCTGGGACACAGACATATATGAGGCCTGTACAGCACTGTTATCCATGTAACTGTGTTACATACAGGGGTATTAGCCCAGGGTACGTGCTGTCACACTGACATGGTGTGTATCATGGTAGTACTACTGTTGACAGTGCCTACCCATGCAAGAGTAGCGTGCTAAATGCAGTACTGATAGCAGGCACACCTGCAGGCATAGATGGACTCTGAGACCTCCGTGTTGTATCCCTGGTGTGTGAGCTGTGTCACAGTATATAACCCCTACTGGTAATGATCCGACATGTGGAATGTAAGTGTAGACTACCATCTGTACAGCACATGATAGCGAGGGCTCCTGCTATGTATTTATGGTATTCATATTGTTGTCAAATGTCTATTTGTCAACACATTCATCCTACTGCATAGCTACTTGCCAAACTGATGACTGTCAGTCCCTTTACAGATGTGCAGAGGGCAGGTATCCTGCTGGGATATGTACAGGCACCCTAAGCTTGATTGACACTGACATGTCTGCCCAGCTGTGTAAGAACTGGCACATATTGGAGATAACACCCTGTATGCACCACATGCCACAGGTACCTCCACTACACTACCGCAGTCAACTGAACATACTTGAGTACAGGTTTCCATCACAGACACTAACCATATGTTGTAATGCATGTTGCATGCATGTCAACTTGATCACCTCAGTGACCATGTGCAGCAGGCACCTGGAGGAATGGCTGATGCATGTCACTCTCACCCTGAAGGTCACCACAGTAGTGTCTGTCGATAGCCTGCTGTCATATGGCAGGTGGCAGGATACCACTGTGCACACACCCTCTACACAACCCATCTCTCCTTGGACAATAGCTAGGTACACAGCTATGACCACCTGCAGAGATGCACCCCAGTACTGGTGTGTATGTGTGCATGACTGAGTATAGCAGTGTCTGTGTGTTAGCACACCTGTATGTGGGAATTCCATGAAGGCCTTCACAACCACTACAATGCCCATTCCCATAGCCAGCTGTGTCTGCTGCTGTATAGGACATTATATGTACCCTGTTCAGCTCCTCTCCGTACTGGCTACATAAGCCTTGCAGCCTTGCAGGTTTATAGACATGGGATAGCCATTGTGTTCTGGCAAGTGTGTGTATGTGTTCATGTCCATTTATCTGTAGAGTAAAGCATTATGAGGCCGCATACACCTATTACAATACCCATTGCCACACAGTAGTACAGATAGTGTTGTTGCTGCCCTCAGGTGAGGCATGACAGTGAAACACCCTGCTATGCATGTGGCATGTGCATTAGATGCATATCTCTGTAGTACCACTGTTGGGATCTACAATAAGTTGTATCACAGTCATGGCTAATGTGTGATGGTGGGTATGTCAGAGTGTCATCACAGATTTCAGGGAGTACAATATCCACTGGGGGATTTGGGTGCTGTGTACACTGTCATTACATCAAGGTACACCCGGTATATGTCCCATGTATCACATCATGGTTACCACTGTCACCATCATCCGTACAGGTAACTGATACCACAATCCAGGCCAGTTATGCATGTGCTGTGTGCAGCCTACCTGTAACACATTGGACACATGGTTAAGTTAGTTAGCAGTGCTAGGCCCAGGTCTCACAGACGTTTGTCTGCCTATGTGTGGGTTAATGTGTATATGAAGGTATGTCACACTAAGTATTGTCTATATACACCCATTACACCCCCCATTAGCATACTGTACATGTATGGGGATGTTCTGTATGTAACATGTAACCTGGGACACACCTCATCCTAAATGCTGTGTGGTGTGTGCAATGGAAGCCACTCACCTCAGTATCACTACATACCTAGGTAGGAGTCTAGTCCCAGTGTTGCCATGTAACAGTGTGCATGTATGTGGATGGGTCTACATCAGGTTGCAGATTATACATGCCCCAGTGGGTCATCTGTCCATGTGGCACAGGAAGTAACTGTTATACAAACCTGTGACATATGTTCAACTGTACCCCAGATATGTCACAGCCATGGTGTCACCACAGTACCAGACCCTGTTGTGGAATGTGACTGCAGACCATCCTCATGATGACACATCTACACCTGCAACACAAATCGATAACATTATAGAAACCACAATCAGCCAATGTTACTAACAGCTATAATGCATCATTGCTGGACAGCTACACTACCTGACATATATGCATTACACTTTACTCCTTACAGCATGTTACACTCTAGTACTGTGGTACACTGTAGTACAGTCACTGTGTGCATCAGAACCATATTAGCCTGTCCCTGTATCGATGGTATGAATGACAGGGATGTGGCACAGGTATTATCATATGCACAGGGTGTGTTGTTGGTTTGCCAGAGGCCGAGGGTGGGCCATACATTTGACACCATGTGTATGGGTGAAGGGTTTACTGAGGTGAACTGGGCATGGTGATGTTGTGTGTGTAGGTATGGGGTTGCCCTAGGTGTATTTGTATAGTGTGTGGGTATGCATGCACACAGTTCTGCCATGTGGCTGCCCTACACAGGTGTTTATGGACAACTGCAGACCATACCTGGCAGGGTGTGCAGTTCACTGCCTCTGGCCATGAACACATGGACTCTGCCTGCCAGAGGTTCCATATGCACTTCCAGTTACAGGCCTCAATGTGCTACTCTCACCTGACAATGACAAATGTCCGCTGGTACCAGGTCCCACCTGGGAATGGCCAGGACTATGTGCTTGTGGCCTGCTGTGGTGTGGTGTGGTGTGGACAGTGCCCCCTTTGCAGTGCTGGGGATGGTACTGCCACTACGGGAGCCCCTTGGTGTCCTTGCATGTCCAGGTTGACTGCCAGCTGTTGGCATTGCTGACCTACATGCACACGGCCATTGTCACACTCCCACCACACATTCAAGCATGGACAGACCACGGTCAATGAGGGCTATCATCTCACCAGACCGTCTATCCATGAACTCAGTTAACACACGGATGGCACCTGCCAGTTCACAGGCATTGTCACTTGGAGATGTGAGAGCAGCCCTCTGCAGCCTCAGGCCCTGTCTGGTGTAACATTCTATATGTGCCTGCTCTGCCATGACAGCCTGAAACGTGCGCCTGCTGGTACCAGCTGTGTCGCATCTGGGGCATGATGTCCAGCATCCTACCATGGGCACCCTGAGACATCTGCCTATGTGGTGCCCTGCTGGACATCTGGCTATGCCTGCTGCGACCAGACACAGTAGTCATGTTTACCACACTTTCCTGTGCACTGCCACCAAATGCCAGCTGTCTCTCCACTATGGCCACTGGTGATGGGATATGCATAGGCACTGAAACTGTGTGTGGGGTTGGGGTGGTTAAAAGGGGGATGTCAAAAGATGGCGCTGTTTCGGCCTCTGACAACCACACCTGTGCCTCAACAGCACTATCATCATCTTCGGTGTCTGCATGGACACCAACATCAGATTGCATGCAGGAGGGACCCTGACTCACCTCACCACCTGTGGGAGAAAACAATAAACGCACTTTAAAATCTGTACAGCATTGCCTAACAGTACACACACACACACACACACACACACACACACACACACACACACACACACACACACACACACACACACATGCACACACACCACCGTAATACCTACCTGAGCATGACTTTACAGACAGTCCCACGTATATTTCCATGTGTTCCCCATCCTGCATCACACTTGGTAACATACACACATTGATATCACTCATTAACATATCAGTCCTCTAAATGCCTAGACAAGTGATCACAACACAAGACCTGTTACTACATTACCTGCCTGACCTGTGTGTAGCAGTTTTAGATGGCCTCACTACTGTCATTCAGTGTTCACCCTGTGTATGTCCGAAGATCATGAGCATGCCCCCTGTATGTGTGGGCTACTATGTTCACTCCATAATATCACGCACTGGTGTGTCATGTGTATGTATTGCTCAGTTCATGCCAGACATGCTGCTCAATCAGCCTATCATGTGACAAATGTAATATATGGATACACTCCCTGGTGTTGACTAGTACTTCCCCAATGCATCTGTAGTGCTGCATATTGTGGTTGTCAGTCACCTCTCTGCTGAATGCGATATTAAGGGTATACCTGGTGTCCACCTTCCCTCTCAATGTCTATTCCGTGCTACAGACCTTATTATACTGTCAGCTGCCCTGTGATTACATACATGACAAGTATTCCTGGTGTGTAATGTGGCAGTCCATGTCCATGTACTGCACGATCCCAAAGGGAGGTACTGCTGTATGGACAACCCCACAATCACACATGTGCATACATGGCCACCCACACAAACGCACACACATGCACACACGCATCCTACATGCATCAACCTCTGTACACATCACCAGAGTGATCCTACAGACAACTAACTACCCACCAGGATGCACACACACACACATACAGGTGAGGTTGCACAATGATAGTACACACAGTCCTCCTATTACCCATCTGTCAACATGCATAACATATGGTACACAACAATATGCAGTACAACTATATTCAATCCATGCTAGCAACAGTATACATATGAGTGATACATGTGCTGTGTCACTAGGTGATGCCCCTTCTCCTGGATACCACTGCCCCCCATGTACACAGTATTCATGTGCACCTGTTCTGCACCCTGCCATGTACTGTGCACCACAGCTCACAGGTGTACAACCCATTGTTGAATGTGTAGTACTGTGTCAGTTATGTCAGCTTTAATGCTCACAGCCCATATGTTTTTCAGCAGCACATACCTGAGATGATATGTGGACAGATGTCATTTGTGAATGCCTGATGTCTGATTTACAGCTCTCAACATCAGTGGACCATGTATGACCAATCCAATACTCTTACACTGACAACCATCAGAGCATACCATGGCTATGGGGGGTGTACACTCCCTTATTGATACGACGCACCCATCCTTGATCTGCCATGGGACCACATCACCACATATCTTAACAGTATATGAGCCCGATATGTGACATATGTCCTGTACTTTCAAATGCAGTGTCTACATCATGTGTTAGGTGTGCAGATGCTGACCATGATGCATGCACTCAGTGTGGGCATATGTGTGCACACCCTTATCATGATGGTTTGTTGCAACTATTGTTATGTGTACTACAGCAGTCACTACTCCTGGCAGGGGTATACTAGCATGGGCCATCTGCATTTGCCAGTGTATGTTCAGTCAGCCCTACACATGTCTCCCTAATCTACATGATTTCAAGGTCTACTCATGTGCACATCCCTTGGTGTTCACACAATGCCATCACTATTGCTGTGGGGCTAGGGCTACATCTGCCACAGTTCCTGAACCTGACTATGTGCAGATACAGCCATTCTTAGCATCCTTAGGATCCCTGCTGCAGTGCACTGGTGTGTCATGTTGACACCCCCACTCCTTCAGCCTTTTTGCAGATGCATGACAAGTAAGGCCTACACATGTGTGTCACTTTGCAGTGTCCCATACACTGAACACCGCAGCCTAGTCCCAGCTGATAATGTGGACCACAGCAATGCCTTATGCCACAGTGTAACTCTGAAACAGTTGCCATTGTCCTAAAGGTATATACACTGGTGTTGCACTTTATATGGGTGTTGTTCCAAACATGTCCTTACTGTAGCCTATGTCTCCCACCATTATGTTACTCCCTGTGGACACATTGTGCAATGACAAGATGTTAGTTATCTTGCAGGTGTCTGACATACCCTTCCAATACCCCATCATGGTCACCACTGTGATGCTGTGCATTTAACAGCAACAATATGTGCACATGTACAACATGCATTCTGGGTAGGTGTGTTAGATGTGTGCATGGAATATACCATCTTCATTACATGCCCGGTGTACTGGCAAGCATCTACATAAACCATACACATCAGCTACAGGCTGCTGCCTTGGTGGTATACCGGAGGGACCTACATAAAAGGGTGAGAGATGCAAAGTCAGTGGCCACACCTGTGGTATTGCTACAGGGTGGGTGCAGCATTACAATACATCAACAGTACATGTCAACAGTACTACCACATATACACATCTGTTTATCACTATTATGCAGCAACAAAATATATCTATGACATGTCAGACATGCATGATCTACTTGCACCAATGTGGATATACACCAAACAGTGGTCTACTGATGTGCCCTGTGGCCTTACCTGCATGGTCCTCAGCCAGTGTGTGGGTGGAACCCACCTCCACAAAGGTGTCCGGCGGTTGGTGCATATGCGGACGGCCAGGTGCCACGAGGCTGGCTAGCATCTCCTCCACATGTGTCAGGGGTGGATGGGTAGCATAGTCTCCCCTGTGGTGAGGTGATCCCCTGGACTGCAGAAGCACGCTGACGGGCATTGCAAAGCAGGTCAGAAAATTGATGCCGGACCTGCTCATAACTGCGGTTGTGCAGTCTGACATCATTGAACCTGTGGACTAGGTCATTCCACAGGGTGGTCCACTCCTGCTGATCATGGTTGGCCTGGCCAAACAAGACTGTGTAGTGTTGTATGAGGTTGTTCACCAGAATGTCATTTTCAGCTGCTGTGTATGCTGGTAGCCTTCCATGGGACATCGTGCCTGAAAGACATAAAGATGGACACAGGTATGAGCAAGTCATGCAGCAAGGTTACCACAGTTCTTAATACAATTCACTGTCACCCCCCCACCATATCAGCCCAACAAACTGTACACACAACTCAGTAGGTATGGCTACAGGATACCTACCAGTGGGGCAGATATTGTACTATACCATGCTTTGAGTAATGTGTTTGTAGCCATATTCCCTGTGTGGACACTATCATTGCTGGCCTGTTACAGGCTATTCACTTGCATGCCATTGTCAGGACCACAGTGGTTCCATATATGCCTGTGATATGCTTGCTATGTGTTTGCTGCACATCTGACATTCTGTGTTATTGGGGTTATCTATGCATGCTGTTGGACATGTTCCAGGATTGTGTAGACTATTGCTACTGATATATGTTCTATAACAGTGACACAATAGCATGTATATGTACTATTGGCCAGCAGAACCACCTCTCAAAACTCATCTGCCCATGTTACCAGGCCACATCACATGTGTGACTCACCCTGGGGCCACCTCATGTACTGGTCCAGCAATACCATCAGTTGGAACCAACTCAGAGGATGTTGTTCCCCCCTGGGGCACACACAGACATGTTCCTGTGCCCTGAGGTCATGTCCAGGGTCTGTTCCATAACGGGCTCCACAGACACATGGGGGATGTGCTACATCACCTTGAGGCATCCAGTACACATTTACAGGGCTCACATGCTCCTCCTGCTTAGCCCAGGGACCTTCGGGACGTGGACTCCTGTTGTGAATAGCAGTAGGCGGGAGGCTTGTTCCCATTGTGTCCATATTGGGGCCCATGGGGCATCCACATCACAGACCACACACACCATCCAGGGTGTTTACCTACCACATGTGTCACATACCATCCCTGTAGGCTGTCCTCTATATCTACCAACTCTGATCACCTCCACAACTATACCTACCATACTGCCCCATATTCCCATTCCATACTTCACAGACAAGGGCAATGTGGTCCCAACAGGGGTTCACATGTGACATACCCATCCATGTTGCACACACTGACAGCTGTAGATATCTGTGTGTATTGCTATGTGTGCTGTTTCCTCAGACATAGCATGCAGCACTGTGGTGGTAATATAGGGGTCATGTATTTACATACATATATGTTTGTGAGTGTGTTTGTATATATGTAGATGTGCATATAGGTATATATCTATATATGTGTAGATATATATGCTGTATATATGTGTTTATATATGTCTACACATGGGTATCTGTATATTTGTGGACATACATGTAAATATATATATATATATATATATATATATATATATATATATATATATATGTATACACATTTGCATACCTATATGTGGGGTACATTCAGACATCAGGTCTAGCATCTCACAAAACCTTCCTGCATAGCTGGACTGTTCTGCCCTGCTAAAACACAGACAGGTGCCACATATGGACACAGCCTGACATTA
Organism: Protopterus annectens; assembly: GCF_019279795.1. Lineage (NCBI taxonomy): Eukaryota > Metazoa > Chordata > Ceratodontiformes > Protopteridae > Protopterus > Protopterus annectens. Next base: position 283,365,207 of record NC_056733.1, read on the forward strand.
GGGCCAGATGGCAGGTAACCCTATTAAACACCTATGGCATTCCTGCATACTACAATACGGGTTAACATGAGTATCCTGCAAGAGGTAGGCTGTGGAACCCACGTGTCCATCATTATGGTATTACTTCCACCACCAGCTATTGGCCACAGTAATATACATACTTCCCATTACACAACACACATTATGATGGCTTACATCTTATCAGTCAGTGCTGCTCTGCACAGTTGATGGGTATGGCCCACTACCCACAGGGACAGACTCTATTGTCCTTGGCAGTTTTTCAGCTGAACATCATTACAACAACAGCACCTGAAGGAACATATAAATCATTCCACATCATCTATCCCATTATCATGGACCAAGTACTACGGTCAATTACATGCATATATACTTCACATACCTGTTCTGGGAATGAAGTCTCTTCTGGATGGTTTGCTTGATGTTTCTTTTTTTGTTTGTTTGTTTGTGCCTTACATGCACTCTCTCTCTCTCTCTCTGTCTCTCTCTCTCTCAGTCTCTTTCCAGTAAATGGAATGAGCTGCTTTACATAGATTGCAGCATGGATTTTGCAAGTGATGCACATGATCAGGTGATGGCCTCTGCATCAGTCAGTGACCTCCACTTGCTACCTGCATGCAGCATGCTGTATAGTACTTCCAATTACCATTGTCATGGCAACCAACTACTATAAATACCTACATCATGTGGCCGTGGTCCCTTTACCTTTCCTGTATGATGGACATTCTTCGTGTGTGTGGGCAGCAGTGTTACAGACAGCAGGTAGTAATACCTCTTACAGGAGAACCTGCGCACTCAGACCAGCTGCATATTTGTAGGAGGTTCCAGAACTACAGACAGAGTGTGAGTAGTGTTGTTGTATGCATTGTATAGCACTGGTGTTACAGGGTTTGTGTGTACATACTAGTTTAACTTGGAATGCAGTCTGTCGGCATAGCTCTCAATTGTGGGCCTATCCACTTGATGGCCAGAAGTGTGCCTATTATGTTTTGTCTGTCCACCACACAGGTCTTGTGTCAGATATATCACTGGCAGTGTGTGTGTGTGTGTGTTTAGTGCTATCAGTACATGGCTACATCCATTTCTGTTTTTAACTTCATATTCCTTACTAAGTGTATGTTGCAGACTATCCTGTAACACCAGCAACTTGCTTAGTGTATGACAACAGTTTTACACATATGGGCCTGTTTTCCAGCCTCTGTCCTCCACCTACATACCAGGCTTTGTACATATGACATGCTGTCAGGTGTTGTTATGTAGTGGTCTGTGAGTATGTCATCCTGCCATTCCTGCCATCAGTTCACTGCTGTTGTGTCCCACACACATTTTGTGGAGTTGGGTCCATATATGTGTGGGCTTCACCTACACAATACATGTGTGCCCTTATGCACTCCAGAGGCCAGTGTATGTAACAGTGGTATATGGTCCTGTATTATTGATTCTGGGGGGGATGCACCATAACTAACCTAGGCTGTTACAACATGTGGGGGTATCAGGAGTAAGCTGCCTTAAGGTATCTGGATGTACACATTACCATGCAATTCACTTTGGGTAAATGCAGGCCTACTGCTTCCTGCCATACAGACTGTTCTGTTTGTCAGTGTGATTGTGATGGAGTCAGTTATGCCTTGTTATGTAGCAGATACATCCCATTGTGTCAACTGAGGTGTTTGCCCCCTAAGGATTGTGTACAGAGTTTAGATAGAGGCTGCTGGACTATACATCTGCATTACTTACTGTTGATTGATTGGTATCCTGTGGCCCAGTCTCTCTTTACTATTGTACTACTTGAAGGCCTCAGCCTGGACAGCAACATTTGTAAACCTTTCCAGACTACTGTATTAATATAATTGTTTCACAGTTGCATTAGTCTGTTTATATGTATGTCAGAGTCTAAACAGCTATATGACATGGCATATACAACTGTAATAGTACACAAACAAAGTTTTCCCATGTATGCAAACCTGTGTGTGAAGTATCTCCTGTTAGGAATTCTTAGACCACGACTCTGTATATGATATATAATTCAACGAGAAAGGAGGTCTGTTGGATGACTTACTTCTTCAGTGCAAATGGTTCATTTGCTTATTGCAATAATTGTATTTTCATTTTGATGATTTCTTGTTAATGCTATGGAGAGATGGAGGAGTGAACAGCCCTTTACCTCTACTCTGCAGATTGAAATGAGGTCGTGAATATGTTTTAACTTTCGACAATATGGAAGTGAATATATTTTGGTGAATTTGGCACACCTGTATTTTCCATTCTGAAAGGACTGCGAGTCCACGAAGTTTAATGTGGATTTACTGGTGGATTTGTTTTCAGCATATTTGTTGGATTCCTCTGACTGTATTTGATTCATCAGGTACTGTGGATTATCAATTGTGTTATCTTAAGGCTTTATTTCACCCCAATAAGGTGTTTTTCTTATTTATATAACCTTTTGAGTTGCCTGTCGAACGGATATTCAGTGCGTTCATTATTTCTATTAATGTTCTGAGCCTGGCCTATGTTGAAGCTAAGTTTATGTCTTTTCATACTTCGGGAACTACTGTGGTTATTACCAAGTAAACCAGCGGAATTACGTTCTATCTCTGGATTAATGGGTTTTGCTTTGCATGCTTGAGTCTGTTCTAAGATAAACTCCTGGGTATATCTGTTAGCAATATATGCTTTTGGACTTTCCTGTCAACGATTGTCAGATACTGGATGCTAAATCTATACATACTCGTATTTTGGCATATTTATAAGATTTAACCAATGAAGTTGCCCTGTCACACTAGGATTCTTTTGTATGTAGTGACTGTTGTGGCTCTATGGGACTGGTTGTTGGTCCAATATCATTTATTACTCATTGTTGGGCAATTGGGGAGCATCTGATATCTATCAGGCAGTTTAGTGAATATTGTGGTTCTATGGGACTGTTTGTTGGTTTAAATCACTTATTATTTATTGATGGTAATGTATAACATTTTTAATAACAAAATGCCCAGTGCTCCTAGACCCAGTCAGCAGCCTGATTCCTCGTGGTGCTACCCCTTCTAACTGCTATCCTGAAAGGCTTGTTATATTTGAAGGACGCCACACTACTATCTACCAAACTGAAAGCTTGATTTAAACTGCCCATGGCATAAAAATAATAAAGCTTGCTAAGGTTAATAACATTAAAACTTATTCTGTTGCACAACATTAAATGCTGAATTGGGTCTACAGCTCTATACGGGTGTCATTTATACTTAGTCTAATCCCATAACCTCTATAAATTTGACCATTTCCCGTAGCCGACTCTGTCTTCTGCTGGCTATAGAGAAAGAACTTGCCATTATATCATCAAAATTGGGGTAAGCATGCTAAAAACACTAACTGCAAGCCCTCACAGTAAGTGTTCCTACCCACTAAAATGCTAATAGGGCACAGTAAAGTCTGTAAAATATTCTAAATCCCTATTCTACTTACCTTACAGTCTCAGGCTGTAAGAACCTTGTGGTCTGGTTAAGCGACTGCCTTCCACCCCCTTTCCTATCTTCTTTACACATACTGGTCATATCACTACTAAGATCTATAGCCACTTCAGCTCACTATGTCACCACCCAAAACAATGTTATTTTTCTCACTGTTAACCACCATACTCATTCCTTATCTCCTGACCTATTATGAAAATCAGTATTTCCTAGGATTTCACTACCCAAAATGCCAAACAACCACCCCAATATTGTTAAATTTAACAGACCACCTAATAAGTAGCCCAACATCAAATACCATTACCTGTACAAACCTACCAGTGCCAGATATATCAGCTCTAAAACCAAACACTACCAAAAACTAATAAATACATTCTTGAAACTTATACTAAGCTTACACTATAACCTCACAATGGATGATGACATCCACCCTAACCCTGGCCCACCCACCTTTGACAAACCCAACTCCCATACTAGTACCCCTACCAATACAACATCACTAAACAGGGCCCCCAACTCCCTCCTAGTATGTCACCTAAACATCAGAAGCTTAAATAACAATGTACATGACCTGCACAACCGCCTAGCCGTTCATTCCCCTGACATACTCTGTTGAACAGAAACCTGGCTAAAACTTCAAACTTCTGAAAATGAAATATTACCACCTGGATATAACACACTGGGGTTAGATAGAACCACTAGGAAGGGAGGTGGGGTAGCTGAACTATATAAATCTATTCTCAATGCTACCTTGGACTCCATACAACCACTCAAGTAAACAATGCTGAAATTTGTTCTACCAAATTTCAAATTAATAAAAATAAGTGCATAAAGATTGTCTGTATTTATATTCCTCCAGGGAACAATGTTGCTACCCTAGAAAACATCCTCCATTTGTTATCCAGCACCTGCCCTCAAGAAACCATAGTACTTGGAAAATGCAACTTAGATTGGAATACCTGTTCCTCTGAATCTCCATCCACCCATGTAAACCTATATGAGTTTACACAACTCATATCCACCCTCACCAGGATAGGTAAACCTAATCATAAAGAAAGTATATTAGACTGGATCCTTATCAATAGCCATCCCCAACAGTACACATCATGTACCCTCCCTGATGACCTAACTGACCAGTTTCTTACCTACATAATTAAGCATAAAGCCATAAATCCTCATCAGCCCATTCTCAAATCAATAAGATGTAAGAAGTACTTTAACCCTGCCAAATTCCAGGATGAACTTGAATCTTGTAATTGGTCAGTATTAAAACAATTACCCCTGGACGAAGCTGTTGCCTACTTTAATAACAGATTCCTTATGATCCTAGATTCTCATGCTCCTGCCTGCTCCATTAGAATAAAAACAAAAGTTGCACCATGGCTTACTAAAGACACCAAATTAAAAAAAAACCCTAGACCAAATTGCATATCGGCAGTTAAGAAATGAGACTAAAAATTCTGTTTTACTAGACAAAAAGAACTGCTACTGTCATCTACAACAGAAAAATCAAAGTAACCCTCAAAAGTTCTGGGCAGGCATAAATAAACAAATGCACCCTGGTCAAACCACCACTCCAACCCCTGCAGCCGCCATAGATAAACCTCCTGAGGATGTTGCAAATACCTTTAACTGCTTCTTTACTGAGACTATCCAATCCCTAGCTAGTCAACTTCCTCCTAGATGCCCTAGTTTAAAGTCCTCTTTTCCTAGTACCCACCTCTCCTTTAGATTTCAACCAGTTGCCACTTCTCTTATTCAAGCCCTACTCAAAAAATTAAAACCTACCACTCTATCAGCTGAACTTCTCCTGGCAGAATATCTGCAAAAAGCTGCTAATGCCATAGCTTACCCCATCTATATTCTAATTAACCGAACCATAGCAGAAACCACCATCCCCTCCATCTGGAAAATAGCCTATGTAATACCACTCCATAAAGGTGGTAGCCCTATTGAATTATCTAATTTCAGGCCCATAGCTATATTGTCACCATTGGCCAAAATTATGGAAAAATTCATCCAAAGACAATTAGTACACCATCCTATCCAGAACAATCAACTGGCTAACTCTCAGCATGGTTTTAGGCCTCATCACAGCACCACAACAGCACTCCTTGCCTTCTCTAACACCATAAACCATAACCACAACAATAATAAATTATTCTCAGCCCTCTTCTTGGATCACTCCAAGGTGTTCGACATGGTAGATCACCAACTACTACTTCATATCCTGAAAACTAATCACTTAGATAATCTATCTCTCCAATGGTTCCAATCGTATCTGAATGGTAGACAACAGGCTGTTCTATGGCAGAATAAACTATCTACTCCCTATCTAATACCCTGGGAGTCCCCCAGGGCTCTATATTGGGACCCCCTTCTATTCTCTATTTTTATTAACGACCTCTACACTATCATCCCTGATGTAACATGTATTCAATATGCAGATGACTCCTCTCTGATATGCTCAGCTTCTTCCAGTTAGATCTGTGGACATTATCCCAGAATACTTTTATACAGTGGAAACCTGGCTATCTGACCATCATCTGATCCTAAACCCTAATAAAACAAAGCTGCTACTTTTCTTCCCCACTAGTAAGAACACTGCCTTATCCTTCTCCATACAGTCTAATAATGGTACCACAATCTCCCCTGACTCCTGTACAAAACTCCTAGGTGTCAACATTGATAATAACCTTAAATATGACATGCATGTCAATAATACTATTAAATCCATCAATAAAATACTTGGGTCACTTTACAAAATCAAACCTTTCATAACCCCAACTGCCAGAACTGCCATTGCCCACTTTCACTTACTCTCAACTCTACTTTATGCTTCCCCTTTACTTAGCAACGTAAATAAAATGCAACTCAATAAACTATCTAGTTGCTATAATCACATTGCCAGATTTGCAACTGACATGCCCTATAGGACACACCTCTGTAATAACCTAAAATCTTTTGGGTGGTTAGAATTGCCTTGCCTAATTCAATTAACCAGCTTATAGTGGCATATAAAGTACTGAACCAACCTGAAAATACACCTGCACTCAAAAACATTATATACCCCTATAGCAACCTCAGAGCACTGCGTTCTTCTAATAGACCCTTTGTCCAAACTGTCAAAACCAACAATTCAGCTGATACCTCTCTGTTTATCAACTATGTTGGTAAAATTTGGCATAACCTTCCTGCTGACATTACCCTAGTATCCACCTTAAGTCAATTCAAGAAAAGCCTAAAACAGTATTTTAAGTCACACTGGCTATGTCCTTGCTCTAAGCCTGACTAGCACTCTCACTATTATTGTAAGGTAACATTTTCATGGCTACTCTATGGGATTGCAATTTCTAAGTTTTTACTTTGTCTAACCTTTTTTTTTAATTGTACAACTTTCTTACTACTATAGACTATTGACAGTTACTAACATGTTTTAAGTTTATGTAATGTCTTTAAGTGTTATGTAGTGTATTTCTGTTTGTACCTTGGAGCTTTTCTTCCCAGGCCTCCGCTGAAAATGGACATGTATCCAGTCAGACTATCCCGGTCAGCAAATGTACAATAAATAAAATAAATAAATAAATGAATATCCCTTGATCTCTCTGTGGGTATATGTTGCAGGCAACAATTGCCATTTGTATGGGTGGCTCATACAGTGTCCAGTTGGTAAGGTGGCAACTGTAGGCATAGTGGCTGTTCCGTATTGTGTGCACCTTCTACATATGTATCTTCCTATTCATATCTCTGTGTGTCTATGTGTAGGTACATATATATCTATATGTGTATATATATATATATATATATATATATATATATATATATATATATATATATATATATATATAGCATATATATATATATATATATATATATATATATATATATATATATATATCTGCATATATATGTCTGTGTATATGTATCCTAGGAATGTTGATTGCTTCCATATTGTACATTCCCTATGGTAGCCAGACTGCACTGCATGATATGTTACTTATACCAGCCTGACATCATACAGGTGGGATGGAGTACGGTTAACATCTTGTGCCCATGTTGTGTCAGGTCCTGGTTATGGGATCTGCAACAGTTGGTGTTGTTTTGTAGGGCAGATTTGTTTGGCTGTGTGGGGGGGGTATCTATACGTACAAGATATAAGTTGTTTGGCCCCCCTCAACCCCATTAATGGTGCATGTAGACATATATGTTTTTAGGTTCCCTTTTATATCTATGGGTGTATGCCTGTATATACCTATACAGATATATATTTATGCTTATATATATATATATATATTGCTGTATATATATATATTGCTGTATATATATATATATATATATATATATATATATATATATATATATATATATAAACATACAGATGTAGACATATATATCTATAGATGTATGCATATGTATGTATATATTTATATATATATATATATATATATATATATATATATATATATATCTACATATATAGATATGTTATATCTATTTAGATATTAATATAAATGCACACATATATACATCTACATGTTGAAATACATTTCCTGTACTGTTGAATGACTGGGCTGGATGCTATGTTTATGAAAACATCAGGGTTATGTGTATTTGACATGACTTAGTGGTAAATTACTTTGGCTGTGGTGTGCAGGGTTCTGGGATTGAGCATTGCAAAGGCTGTTTATTTTTTTGCTGGGCAGAACAAGGGCCGTTGAATACCGAGTGATTAAGGCACTTTTAAGCAGTTGTAAGTGGGTTTGCGTGGGTTTGCACAGAGGTAAGCACTGCTAACTTCTGGTTACAGTTTCTTATACTCAGTTAGCTTCTAAATTGCTTAACCTGTGAAGGCATTGCTTACCCCTGCAGAAACAAGCTTAAATCTGCTTACTGCTGCTTAAAAGTGCTTACTCCTGCTTACCCCCAAGATAATTTCTTTAAAAGAAAAGAAAAAAGGGTTGATAGCAAAGTGGTGAAAAAGGGGCACAAAGAGGAAAAGGCAGTGAGGAATATAGCTAGGGATGTGCAGGAGGGTGTAGGGAAGGTCCATAGCTGCCCATTTCTTCTACAGCAACAGCTGTGCATATAGACTGAATTTGGAGGTAGATTTGGACACTCTAACCCCTGAGAGAGGGGTGAGGACAACAATACTATGTTGTGATGCCAATTAGACCAGATTACATGTGTCCAGTGGACATGTGTGCGAAATGGACAGCTGTGTATGGGGCGAGATTTATTTTGGGGAACAGATTGACCTTTTTTTTTCGGGTGAGAGTGGGATGTTGGGGAGGGATAGTAGGCCTATTTGGGGAGGTAGGTTGGGTAGGTTAACAGACGAGACAAACAAGACGCATACAGGGGAGGTATATGACACATGTGGGGGGTAAACACCTTGATGGGGAGGGGTGTTGGGAAATCGGAAGACCATGAGCCCTCTAGTGGAAACTGTGGGACTGAGATCCCCACACATGGACAGTCACCACTGCACCTTCACAGCCCTAAAGGTGGCTGTGGTGGGAGCTGAGTTGGAGAGCCAGGCCGACCCTCAAGTCGTGACACGTGATCCTTGAGCTGGACTAGAAGATCTCCAAATTGCTGAATGAGCTCTATACGCGCCACAACGAGACCTGGCGATGGGCTACAGCTTCTTGTCCGTGCCTGCTCCCAGGGTGGGGGGGTGAGCTCCATCCCCAGAGGCAGTTCCACCTGAAGGTTGTGCAGGACGAATGGATGAGGAGGCCCTGGGTTGGGCCCCAGATGTGCTGGTGCCCAGTACCACGGCCAGCTGAGGAGGGACAGGTGGGTCCACTGGGACCCACATTCTCATACGTGCTATGGTGTTTATGGTGTATCAATATATGCGGGCTAGTAATACTAAACACTTTCCAGGGTTAGGTATAACAGCATGCATAGATATTCTCATTAACCCAGACACCAGATATGAAAAAGTTGCATAGCAAATGGAACACATGCATATAGGGGACCACAGTGGTAATAACAACAGCATACAGGTACATTGATGGCACAATGCCACCAATGTTGAATATTTCAACATAGCACATGCATAGAAACAGATTTAAATAATTAGCAACCGATAGGACATATGTCCCAACATAACAGTGGCGTCAACACATACCAGTTGAGGTGGGTATTTAGTGTATTGTTGGAGATATGGTGGGGGGAGAGAAAGATGTCAATTAACAACTAGTATATTCCGGTAGTTCGCATTACTTTCCTAGTCAGTGCTATTATCTGTACCTTACAAGTATTACTACACTACCCTATTGCTTTAGTTTGGACAGTGATATGGCTGTCGACATCTTTATACATGAACTGGTTTTACCTGCAGTATACACCTCTTACCTGGTATACCTGTGAAGGAATTGCTTGTTAACACTAACTATTTCTACACATACTTCCAGATTCCAGGTTGATGTTATGCACATACCTGTCCATCTCTTTTTACACAGACTCTGGCCATGTCTTGACCACATGCAGGTGAACCAGGACATATGTAGACTATTGCCCTCTTCAACCTTTAGTGACTTACAACACTCTTATACAGGATTTCTTACAAGGCTATATTATGTAGCACAGTGTGGGTGACAGTGATCAGTGATACCTTACTATTCAGAGCAACTGCAACACTCACAATTCCATACAATACGAGAATAAACAGTACCAGTACAGGGTTTCAAGCTTTTATTTCTTGGCACAGTGTTCGTATCCGATGTACCTGTGGGAGCAATGTTTGTTAGCACTACCTGAATGTTGCCACACAAAGTACCAGATTTCACATTAGTATTATGCACATACATCTCACTCTGTTACTGTACACACTCTGGTCACAGCTTGACAACATGGGGATGTAGATAGGACATACTTGGCTTATTACTCTCATAACAGTTTGGGGAGTTGCTAGAGTGACAGGTTTGTTCTTATAGATGTGTGTCAATCAGTTATATTTCTTGTTTGCTGCCTATATGCCTGGGATCATCCCACTGATTTCCCAGGGGGACAGAGTGACAGGTAGCAGATATGGGCCAATTTACTGGACATTCTAGACAGTTGTGGGGTATGATTCTGTATGCAGACATCTACCACTCCCAGGATTCGAACCATGGCTGTGTGTGCTAAAAATACAACAATTCACATCTCAGTTGCATGTGCTATTCAGATTTTGTTGTCTGTCTTTTCACTGTTTTCTGTCTATGTTTCTCTCAGTTGTACTAAATTAGCTCTGGGGATTACACCAGTCATATACAGACATTACTACACATTCTATTTATGTTGCACAGTGTGGGTAACAGTGCTTAATACAACAGTACTATTAAGTGATTGCAAATCTACATTACCATATGACACCAGATTATACACATGCAGTCCAGCAGTTAGACTTTAATTGTCAGGCTAGTATGCTTTTATTTACATACAAACTATATGAGACTCTTCCTGCCATATTCTCCGGTGTATGCAGTACTTGTCTTAAACAATACTGGTTTTATACTGGCAATTAACTTACTAATGCTTTTAAAGTTATTTCCTATGACAGTACATGCAAGAGTATTACTAACCTGCCTCACGTCACAACCTCTGCAGGCGACATCCATGGGCCTCCTGGCTCATGGCCCACTCACTTGCCGCTGTGAAGGACATAAGAGGAATATTTAGCCATACCTATCCATAATATACATGAGCTGGCAATTATTAAATAGGTAGTGGAGTGATACTTACACACAGCTAGGACAACCCCTGCTGTCCTAGCCTTTTGAATCCACTGATCCAAGAGATCCCCCTTACGCCGCTTCAGGTCGACATAGTGATGCCTGACCTGCTCACCAGTTTGGGGTATGCCAGTGGTACTGGTGAGATCACGAACAAGATGGTCCCAGGCTTCCACCTTATATTGGGAACCCTGGTATTGGCCCTGCAGCAGTCTCTGCTCATGGTCTTTGACAAGGAGTCCTGCCATGACTCTGGACTCTTGGATGCCTCAGCGCTGCACCCGGAAGCACACTCCCTCTCCTCTTTCTGACATGGTGCCTGCAAGGGGAAGCTACAACCAGTTATGAGATGTATTCTGGCCTGTTGGGTTTAAGTAGGGCCGAATTCCTACACTTTGCTGTGATTGGCCAGTTTTGAAATGGCTAAGCTATGGACAAACCTGCTTACCTAAGGTTGGCATTGTTTAAAGGGGTATACCACTGGGCAGATTGAGTTAGCTGACCTACACTTTGCTTACACCAACTAAGCTGGCCTGTGCAATGCTTAGCATTGCTTAATATTTACTTTGCATTATATTTGTTTTTTGGCATTGATTTATTATTCATTACATCTTATACATATGTCTGGTATATATGATTCATGTGCACGCACACTGTATGGGGTCCTTGTGTTTAATAGGGGACTTCAACACTCTATTACAATTACACCTCACATCTGGGCTTACTTCTGTACTCCAGTTCACATATTTATGTTATGTAGTAGGTTATAGAACATACGACTGTATACTGATTACTTTCACATGTTCAGTTTGATTTTTACTATAGTGAAGATTTGTTTGGTGATACCTCATTGTAATGTACTGCTGTGATGGCTTGGTGGTTAACTGCTGTGACTATAGTGTAGAGAGTCCTGGGTTCAAGACCTGCAAGGCTGTTTATTTTGTTGCTAGGCAGAACATGGGCCATTGGATACAGAGTGGTTATGGCACTTTGAGCACTTGTAAGCGGGTTTGCACAAGGGTAAGCATTGCTAACCTCTGGTTATTGATTCTTACACAGAGAATTAACTTCAGTATTGCTTAACCTGTGTGCACATTGCTTACCCCCATGCAAATGGGCTTAAACCTGCTTACTAGTGCTTACATATGCCTACTCCTGCTTACTACTGCTTAATAGTGCTTACATTTGCTTACTAGTGCTTACTCCTGCTTACCACTGCACTAATTTAGACAGTGATTTCTAATGGTTCTTGGGGAGGTTGGGGATTTGGAAGCTGTATGGAGTTATCATTCATTTACACATTTTACCTTCCATTTGTATCCCTGATTCCTGTGATTATCTGTGGACTTTGCAACATTATGACACTGACATCTCACATCTGCATTTAATGCAGTACTCCAGCTCACAAATATATGTTATTTAGTAGGTTATGCAGCTAAAAACATTGGTCATAACATGATTTGACATGGAAT
>NC_056733.1:283382881-283605381 GCF_019279795.1 Protopterus annectens
TGTGTTAGTTCATGGGTACAGAGTTTTTTCCAAAAAGGATGACAATGCACATTTTAGCATTGAGCTTGAGGCCATGGCTTTGATACCAGGCATCTGTCTCAGTGAAGCCCTTTTATAGGATGTCCACATTGTTAGGAGTTTCGATTATGGCTCCTAGTTTGCAGTCATTTGCGAACTTCATTAGCCAAAGACCTTCTATGTTAGTCTGTACTTCTGGGAAGTAGATACCAAACAGGGAGGACCTAAGACTAAACCCTGTGGTACTCCGCGTGTCACTGGTCTGAAGTCAGATTTGGAGTCTGCTACTTTCACAGTGTGGGTTCTGTCAGTGAGCCAGTTGGCAACCAATCTTGTGACATAGGGATTTATACCTAGTTAGTGAGTTTATCTATAATTCCAGAGTGGGGGATGGTGTTGAAAGCCTTGGCGAGATCTGGATAGACTGTGTGAACCACCTTATCCTCATCTACAGCTTTGGTGACCGCTTCAAAGATGTCAATTAGGTTTAGGAGACATGATCTGCCTTTTACAAACCCAAACTGGGTGGGGTCCAGAGATTGGAGATTACCAGTGTGATTGTTTATAAGTTCCATGATGATACGTTCCATAGCCTTGTAGACCAGGCTTGTCAGGCTAATGGTGCAGTAGTTACCTGGGTCCGTGGTGGCTCCCCCTTTGTGGAATGGAATACTGTCACTGTGCACCATTCAGTGGGCACAAAGCCTGAGGTGAGGCTATGATTGAACATGGTACTTAGGTGGGGTGCCAGTCTGTTCTGTAGTTTGTGTAGAATGCAGACTGCGATGCTTTCAGGTCCCATGGATGCAGTGTTCTTGGCTTTGGAGAGTGTGTTTTTTACCTGTGCAGCCATGATTACAGGAACTTTGTATTCTTCTGGTATAGAGATGGGCCCTTTAGGTCATGAGAGGGGGTAAAGTTAGCACTGAACCTATCTGCCAGGATGTTGGCAATATCAGTTGATTCTGTATATTTAGTGCCATTGTGCTATAACTCAGAGCAGATCTGAGTGTTGCCATTGAGACTCTTGACATAACTATAGAATGTTTTGTGGTTGTCTTTAGAATCAGTGGCGATTTTGTTTTCATAACTAGCTTTGGAGGATATTATGAGGGATCTCAGCTTTTTACTGAGGCTGACCAGAGAGTTCCTCCAATCATGGGATTTTACTCTTTTTTGCAACAGTTTCTTTCTTCTGTTGTAGTTTGTTTATGGCAGGGGACCACCAGATTGGCTTCCTTTTTTTGGAGCATGGCATCCTGGTTCTGTTAGGGATTGCACAATCCATGCACTCATGTAAGTGCTTTTAAAATACATTTGTGTAGGATTCAGCAGTCGTACCTCTGTCCATCTGCATAGGTGTCATGAAGTTTGCCACTTCTGTCTTAAGAAGCATGAAGTTGGCTTTGGAGAAATTTTTACGGAGGTTTCCCAAATGGGAGATGGGGGCAGGGTGTGGATGTTTAGGGTGATTAGCTTGTGGTTGGATCTGACCAATGAGGAATTGACCTCTGGTGTGGAACACCAGTTGCCCATGTTGGTAATGACCAGGTCTAGGATATTGCTGCCCCTGGTAGGGGTGTGGATAAGTTGATCCAAAGCACTGGAATTCATGAAATCTAGAAAACGTTGAGCAAAAGAGTTGGTACATGAGTAGTTTTCCCAGTTAATGGTGGGGTACTTGAAATAACCCATTACTGAAATCACCCATTATTAGGGTGTTAGGTTGTACCCTAATATTTTCCAGTGTATCAAGAAATGAGGAGTGGGAATCCTGGGACTTGGTGGGAGATCTGTAGCAAGCTACAGTTTGGATTGGGGTCTTGCCAGAGTTAGTTGCACTTGGACAATCTCAGATGCATTATGCTGAGCAGCTAGCCTGGAGGTGTGGATAGTCTTAATGAATATGGCACGCCTCTGCCTTTAGTGTTTCAGTCCAGGTTAGGTGGCCAAAAGGTGTGGTATGAATTATAGCCTGGTGGTGCAGGGGTGCTCTCTGGAGCCATGAACCAGGTCTCTGTCACTGTACAGATGTTGATGTTCTCCATTTTAAGGAGTGCCTCGAGTGAATGCATTTTGAGGTTTAGACTTTTAGCATTGAGTAGCATTACCCTCAAATTTTGCTTGCTTGTACCTGTTACGGTGGTGAGTTTGTCATTTGAACCTTTCCTAAAACAGGCACTATAGGGGTAGCAAGAGCCTTAGCCAGTATCCGGAATCCCAAGGGTGACAGGTGCAGGCCATCTCTGGCAAAGCATCGCGGTCTGTCGTTCATCTCACCCCAGGCAGACAGATAGTGGATCCCCTTAGAATGACACCAATAGCTTATCCAATTGTTGAAGGAAGTCAATAATTTTGTCCTTGTACTGTGGTATTATTCTGGGTGATGGCAGGTTACTACTCAGGGATAGGGTCATGCCTGACTGGGCTACAAGATCGGACAGCTCCTCCATGTCTCTTTTCATGTAGTCCAGGGAGGTACGTCTCAGGTCATTCACACCAATATGGACAATGACAGAGTCATATTTGTACTTGTTGTGGAGTGACCTGAGTGTGTGCGTTATTTGGCGGTTCCTGGCACCCGACAGGCAGCTGACAGTAACTTTCTCCTTGTTTAGCCTGGTGAGTGGAACATCAGTGTGCCTGACTATAGAGTCACCTATGACTAGAGTGTTTGGAACGTTGTTATGCCTTATGGGCTGTGGTTGAGTGGCACACTGAGTTTGTGGGCTATGTGTCATTTGGGTTGTGTTGGGAGGTGGAGATTGCTTGTGTTTCTGCTTTGGAGGTCCCTGTTGGAGGCCCACACTCATTCGGCCATACACTCTCAACCGCGTTCTTCGTAGCTCACAATAAAACCTACTACAAGTCTAACAAATATGTTAGCAAACTACTCTATAGTTACTGCACTGCAAAAGCCTGGAACGAACTTTCACCTCACATCAGATCTATCACTAACTCCAGCTCCTTCAAAACTGCACTAAAAGCTACCTACCAGAAGCAATGGCTATGCTTTTGCAATGACCCAACATAATCCTATATTCCTATCTTTCAGTCCTACCTTTATATTTCTCTTCCTACCCACTATTATCTCTGCCTGTTAATCTTACTCTCAACAGTCATTCACTTAATTCCTATCTAATATAGTCTTTCATTTAAATCCTGTCTACTATAATTTGTATACTTCACCTAACCTACACTATTTCTCTACCTCTCCCCCACATTTTCTGCCTCTCTCTTTAGCTATCTTCCTATCTCATACTGTTCAGCTTTCTGTTTCTTTTCTAACTCATCCTCATTCATACTATCCCTGTCTTAAAAATGTGTAAAATTTTTGCAGTTTTTCAGGTTTATCTGTTATGAAATGTCTGCTTTGTATACTTTGTTATTGTATAATTTTTGTATTTGTGTATACATTCAATTTTTATGTAACTATTTTGTAGAGTTTTTCTCCTCGGGTTTCCATTGAAAAGGGGACTCTACTCAATCGGACAAACCCAGTTAACAAATGTCAAATACATAAATAAATTATATATATATATATATATATATATATATATATATATATATATATATATATATATATATATATATATATATATGTGTGTGTGTGTGCATGGGTTCCATTGGTTTGGTCAACATCTGTTTAATCAACTACATTTGGTCATCTGTACAGAAGATCGACAGGTGTGTGCGATCGACAATCCCTGGGTAGGGGAATTCTCAGAGTTAGTATATATAAATATTATGGTGTCTGTGTGGTGGGTGCAGGGGGAGGGGTGCAAGTCCTCCTGCAAAAAAACAATGTTTTTTTTTATTTAACATTTGCATGTGTCAAGGTTGTTTCTTAGAGCACACATAGTAGGACATAGACATTTTGCTTTCGATGTAATGCCGTTTACTTTTCAGATGTTGACGTTCATTTCTGTCAAACAAATGAAGGTAAACTATATATATATATATATGTGTGTGTGACTTTAGAAAACATGTAATATGTAAGAATCAAGAAATTCGCAATACAAGAGCAGGGCATGCTTTGTGCTTTGTGACTATTTTTCTTTTCTTTTTTTTTTTTTTTTGCTTCTTCCAAAGCAAGCAATTCTGTGGTCACTATCAGGGAAACTGGTATTTGGGCATAAAGAAATCTCCTCATTCACCTTTTTTATCTTTCCATTCAATCATTACTGACCCCAGCATATCAAATCTCCTGCTTAAGTTTCCATGTGCTGACACTGTCCGAGGCTGTCTCTAACACTAACTGATCATTGTAAAGAAAGATATATCTTCATGAATTGTAATTATGTTTCAGTTTAATTAAAAAAATACTATCACTCCAATGAGTAATTATGACCACATGTTCACCCATTAAATAATAGAAACACTACAGGATGCCCAGTAATTAGATGTTAGATCTCTTACGACACTGACAGTGTCCACCTCCCTCTATCGGATATTTGATAGTAGAAAAAACATCTATTCAGTAAGTCACAGGTGCATTTTTGTTATTATTTAAAAAAAGACACACTTATGTACTGTATATTCCCACCCTTCAGCCACCTATAGACTTTAATAGTGTCCTTGGGTTACCCAGTCCATTTCACATATATTGAAACTGAGTTGTGTTACTTTGTTAGAAGGATATTTTGGCTGGTCAAAGGACTCTTTTGATCCAGAAATCAAGCCAAAGTTTGCCATTCAAATTTAGATGAAAACAGTTTAATAAATTGACAAATTTTGAAATAAATTATATACCTTATAGGTTGCAGGTCAAGAACTGCATTAAATTGCACAACATGTGAAGACTATCTAAGTCTACAAGCAAATATGAGATTATGATCAGGGTGATGATTATAACTGGCTTATTATGTACTCGAGACATGAATGCCAAGATATTCACCTTATATATATATATATATATATATATATATATATATATATATATATGTGTGTGTATATATATATATATATATATATATATATATGTGTGTATATATATATATATATATATATATATATATATATATATATATATATATATATATATATATATATATATATATGTGTGTGTGTGTGTGTGTGTGTGTGTGTGTGTGTGTATTTGTGTGTGTACCTTATGTTTTTCTATGCATATAATTTCTTTTTTGTCTGTTCAATGATGAGTTGATTGCGTGTAATCTCATTTACTTTACACTTGTGTAGATCTAAATGACAATAACGTTACTTTTAACTTTTTTTTTTTACTTTTGAGAACGAATTTCCAGAGGTGAATCTTGACATTCATGTTGAGAACACATATTAATTGGTTATGATACCCAATCATAATTCTTTGTAGTGTATGGAGCTTTATCTGTTCCATGTACTACTAGTTACAGAAAAAAAGTGCTAAGTGTTTTGCTGGCTTCCAAAGCCATAAAACACTATGTCTGTGCTGTCAGAAAGACAGCAACACAGTCTTACATTACAGAAAGTCAGGGACACATTACTGGTGCAGACAGCAGACAGAAACAAATCTGCTTTTAATTCTGCTGTTTGCTGTCAGGTTAAACTGCCTAGTGTGATACATGATTTTAACAAGTGAAGCAGTGGGTTTTTAACAAATGTTGAGACTCAATCTCACATTACAGAAGCACTTAATTTATTTGTCTTTTTTCTGGATATCAGAGTATAATCACTGAACTTCATGCGCAAGTAACCAGTTACCTTATTTAGGCCTAAAGCTACACATAGTAACCTGTAGTATAACATAACATGTTTTACTGACCACTGAACTTCTTCTTCATCTGGCTTTTTCCTGGTTAGGGGTCACTACAGCGGATCACCTGTCCACTCATGATTGGCAGTGGAGTTTTACGATGTCGAGTTGCCAGCCCAGCACCCAACCTTCCACAGAAGGCACACACATGCACGCACACCTAGTGCAAATTTAGAGTGTCCAATCCACCTACAGCATGTGTTTGGGATGTGGGAGGAAACTGGAGCACCCAGAGGAAACCCACGTGACCACAGGGAGAACATGCAGGCTCCACACAGAAGGCAGCCCAGCAGGGGATCGAATCAGAGAACCTCTTGCTGTGAGACAGCAACACTAACCACTGCACCACCGCGACCACCCTTTTACTAACCACTGAAGTTGAAATGTTATATTACACAGGGATACCTACAGTCAACATATGAGCAGTCAAGTAGCTTTAATTGATTTCCCAAATTAGTCAAACAATAGATAATGAGGTCAGTGAGACTGGGGGATTCAAGAGGTAACAAGTTGCAAGATCTTGGAATTAATATATTTACAGCTTGAGGTATAGTGGAACCCATTGGGTCTATATCATAATATTGACAGTTCAAAATGTCGAAGCACCTTTACTCAACACAAAAATGTCGAACGCTGAGTTTGTCGAATGGACAAAACACTGATTTCTTTCCAAGGGAAAGAAATCGGAAGGCCAACAGACAACACAACATAAAAACTAATGTATTTAAGTGTGGGGCTTTACCCCCAAACTCCCCACCCCCCTAACTAAATATTCTAACTCTGAGACTGCACTACAGTCAGGGAAAGGGCAGGTATGACAGAACGGCCAACCGATTTCTTTCTCTTGGAAAGAAATCAATGTTTTGGCGGTTCGGCAAACTCAGTGTTCAACATTTTCATGTCGAATAAAGGTGCTTCGACGTTTTCAAATGTCAGTAATCTGATATAGACCCAAACCCATTTCACATTGGGTGCTGGGTGCTGGGTGCTTTACCTCTGCAGACACACTTTTTTGTTTATGGTAAAGATGATGTTATGCATTGTCAGCTTAATAGATTCATTGCTTTGTGGCCTATTGACGTATTATAGATTTTAGTACAAATGATGGGGAATACATGCTGCCCAATAATCTTGATGCAAGTACAATTATTCATTTTCAGTATTTGATTAAGTTATATGAGAATAGATAACATTTTCAGCATTAAGCATCAGGGATAATCATTCCATGGTGTAGAAAGGAGGGATACTATAAAGGAATGGGATAGACAATGTAAGAGCTGCAAAACTGTGATGCGAAGTGAATGGGAGTATAGATAGAGGGATCTTAAAGACTTAGATAAGAGAATATTTGACTGATTAAAATAATTCTGATTTAGAAAGACAGTAGCTAAAATACGTTTCATTTAAATAATAACAATATAGATCAGATGTACTAAGGTTAATCTCTACAGATGAAAATGCACCAGTTGTCCAGAGTCATCATGTGAATTATAGTATTGACATTGCACATTCCTCAAGAGAGAAGGTTGGTTTTACAGCCAAAGTACTGCCTACTGATTGATAAAGTGATTTACACAAAGATGTATTCTTATCTCGCAATGCATGAAGAGTGGTTAGTGATCTCTCTGTAAGAAAGGATCGAATGCTTTATTCCATCTTGATCCTTAATTTTTCTGTGATGCTTGATACCGGTTGATTGAGCATCTTAGGGACTATTTTGTACTCACCTGCAATGTTTTAAACTGATTTGGCTCTTACTTTCAGGTCAGTCACAAAGGGTAGTTTCTGGTATAATTTCTTCCAGTAGTTTGTCCCAATAGTGTAAGATGCCTGAAAGCTCTAGCCTAGTGCCATCCTCTTTCTTGGTAAACATGCTACTACTGGGAAATCACACGAGGGAGAAGTTAATATTATCAATAATTTGCTGATGATACTTTGCTGTGCTGTCCTTCACTTAGGAATCTCTGCTGGATTTTATCATACTCACTGTCAAATTGGATTCTATCCTTCACTGGATAAAAAACAGTGGGGTTAACACATAAAAGAATGATGTATTATTAATGTATGTGACACTCCATTATTTGAATCTTTGACTTCTCCCTCCTCCTTAATCATATATAATTTGTGGTAATTCTCATTTAGGTAATGCCTCTTGGGCTGCAAACTTGCAGCCAACTTTGAACTTAGCAGAGTGTGTGTGTGTGCGTGTGTGTGTGTGTGTGTGTGTGTGTGTGTGTGTGTGTGTGTAGAAAAGATGGTGCCAGAATTATGATGCAGATTACTATTAGAATTTCATCACTGAAAATGTGGAGGCTGTAGCTAACTAGTGTTACATGCATTAATACACATAATGTCAGTAGCTTCCCCTAGTTTATGGATATAAAAAAAACCTTGGCATACAGAACAATGTATGTGATACTACTAGCTACTCTGCTATACCCCAGCTCCACTCCTGACCTGGCACTGGTATGATCCAAGGCCTGGAATGGTATCAGGGACATTAACATAAAAGGAGCTGTTGGAGCATCCCTGAAGAACAGCAAATGGTCAGCTAGATGACACACAAAGAGGGGCAAGTAAAAGAATTATAGTACTGTCTCACCCTTAACCTTTGCTTTTTGCCACCCTTATCATCATATGAATAAGAAGTCATTTATAAAATCCAGTGTGCTTGGTAGGTGTTTTATTATCTACATTTTTTTCAGGTTTCTGTCACTAGTGCACTTTAATATTGCTGGTAATACACTGATCACTTTTGTTGGTTGTAAGAGTTGTCCTGAGAAAAAGATTACAACTGTCTCAGTAAAATTAGTCAAAAAAATGTAACTAGATAACCAGCAGAGTAGCATTTAGGGTAATGTACCATAAAGTGACAAATGGTTTATTTATTTATTTATATTTTTTTACCGGGATAATGCACTGTTCAATATTGACCAATTTCAGGTTAAGCCAGGGTGAAATACAAAACATTCACAAACAAAAAGTACAGAAATGTAAGCAATAACAGAATAGCTCTGACTAATTACATAGAAAAACTGTGTATATACATTCCAGTGAACAAGCACAGTGCAATGTACAATCAAGCAAAGTGTAATATACAATATATACATTAGTTTCTAAAGTGGGTCAATCTTCAGTGAA
Organism: Protopterus annectens; assembly: GCF_019279795.1. Taxonomy (NCBI): domain Eukaryota; kingdom Metazoa; phylum Chordata; order Ceratodontiformes; family Protopteridae; genus Protopterus; species Protopterus annectens. The sequence goes on from NC_056733.1 coordinate 283,391,793, forward strand.
TTCTGAGAGAAGGGAAGAAACTTGGAAAGGAGTTAGTTTAAAGATATGTGCTGTGTTGAAGCAGAAGCATTTGGCTTGGATGAAGAAGTGCTTTTTGAGTTATATTCTGAATTTGTATTGTGTTGATTTCCTAAATGTCAATGGTTGCTCTGGCCAGTTGACATAGTGAAGGGGGGATCTTTCTGGCCCAGAAGAAGAGGTAGTTTATTTTTGCTTTCACTTTGTCTATGTGGAAATTGAATTTGGTGACTGATTAAGCCCTAGTTTTAGGTATTTGAAGGTGGAGGTTATCTGTATGTCATGGTTGTGTAGGCCAAAGATAATTAATGTGTTAGGCGCTTGGTGAATTTTTTGTGGAGTTCCAAAAAGCATAATTTCGGCCTTGGTGGGATTGCAAAGTGGTTTACGGTTTATGAGCCATTGGTGGAGCTCATGTAAGTCTGACTGGAGCTGGCATTGAGTGTGTGTTTGTGAGTGACCTGATCAGTAAATGACCATGTCTTCAGGATGGAGGGTAAGCGGAAGATGGGGGAGTTCACAAGGAAGTTTGAATATGGAAAAGAATAGGGGGCCAAGAATGGATCCTTGTGGTACACCTTTGGTATTAGGTGCAGATTCTGCTTGGGAGGATCCTATTCTAACTCTGAGGTGTTATAGATTAGCAGAATGTTATCAGTTAGGGAAAAAAAGTGCTGTCATAGTACTTTGTCCAGGCCAGAAGCCATGATGTTTGGAGTAGAGCAGGTGCTGGATATAGGGGGAGAGCTGGATGTATCTTTTCAAGACATTTGCTCAGAATTGGGAAGATGGATATTGGATGGAAATGAGAGGAAATTTCTGGGCTGGGTTGCTTTGGGGGGGGGGGGTTAATTAGAGAAGTTTTCCAAGTCTGTGTCATGATGTTTTGGGTGAGACATAGATTATATATATCTGGGTGAGAGAAAGACACAGATGCTCTCTACACTGATATATGAACAATAGGTTTATGTCGTCAGACCCAGGAGGGGTGACACTGGAAATATTTTCAAGAAGAATAGTGACTTTTTGGAATGTATGAATTTGAAGTGGAAAAGAGGGATGAATGGTAGTGAGGTGGGCAATGTATGATCTGTGGGAGGTTTGAAGTTTGTTGATGGAAGATTGCTAAATTCTTTAAGGAAATCCTCTGGAGAAAGTTTTGTTGTACCACATTGAATGGTGTTTCTGCACAGGGTATCATGAAAAGATTTTCTTCCTGTAAGTTGGTTAACTCTTAAGTGTTTGAGGGAATGTATAAGGATAATTTGTTATTCGTTTATTTGTTTGGATATTTCTCTTGTATCTTCTGATAGACTTCTTGGCTAGGTTATGCAAGACTATAAAGGAGGTGTGGTTGTCATGTGTAGCTCACAACTTCCAAATATGTACTTTGCTGCTCTGATCTATTCTTGTCATCATCATCACCATCAATCCCATTTTTTCATGGGGTTATGGGGTCACGTCAGTTTCAGTTTTTATTTCTCCATGTCATTCCTGAGAACAGACAGTTATATTTAATGGTAAGTATTGCATTAATGAAATCTAAACAAACAATGTACACACAACAAGATAAGAGACATGGCCGACCACTCTGTAAGTGCATCTCATATACCTGAATCTATTTCTGTATGAAAATTTACATTATGCCTATTTTAATTATTTTTTTTTACTTGATTGGTCCAGAAGAACCATTTTCAGCTGTGGTACGAGCCAAAACTAGTTACAGTGTAGTCAGAAACCTATGTTAACTATTAGACTGCTTGAGAAAAGAAATGCTAGTTACGTACTTACTTACTTACTTACTTATTTACTATTTGTTAACCGGTAGATCATGGAATGGTTCAAATATGCTTTTCAGCCATGGTCCAAGCACAAGGGACAGAGTACAAGACAATAAGAAAAGATGTAGAGGCTGTAGTCATTATTCATATGAAGCCAAGCTCAAAGGACTAACAAGTCAGAAGCTAACTCATATTTATGCATAATATACTCTTACTGAGTATAGTATCGGAGGTGTAGCTAGTTATTTTTGTACCTGGTGTCATCCTTCAATCTGGCACCCCTTCCCCCAACAATGCTCTGCTCTGAACATGAAGACTTGCTACAGTTTATACCACATATTAAGAGCTGCAGCACTTAGCTTTGTCTCCACATGCAAAACCAACATTTATTTCTAAATGCTAGTATGCACCGAAGAGAAATGAGGATCAGCCGATTCCTCTCATAACACTTTGCACCCATGGTGGTTGTATCTTAGCCACTATCCCTAAAACATTTGTAGTCCACATCACTGAAAAGTTCCTATGAATTTGATCTCCTGAAACCTAACTAGTTATAGAGGGAAATACAGCAAATATGTGTTAGTAAGCAGAAATCACAACAAACTTGAGATTTCAAAAATGCCACATCTTTGGATGAGGCCAAACCAGCACTATTTACATGGCATGGGCAGCAAGCCTCAATGTATATTACCAGTGCATGCAGCCAGGCCATTGTGCATGATGAGCACTCCCTCATTATGGCCAGATCATGTTAGGTCACCTAGCAGCCAGAATAAAGTACGATCAGCTGAGGAAAACACTGAATGCACACAAGCACCTCCTCTAATCATTGCAAGTCCGCACACAGAGATAGGAAAATGACACTGACAATGTTGATGTAATGTACAGCAGTAAAATAAACCACAGTGATGGACAGAAAAGCACAAAGGGAGTTGTTCACCAAAGCAGGGTGGCAAAACACAATGGAGATGATAGTATGGCAATGCTTGAATGTAGGATAATGTAAACCTTAGACAGCAGAGATGGGATACAGTAACCTAACATGATGTACTGCCCTACATCAGTCCTGACAACATCAGACTGTCAGCAGTGGACCTGCACTATAATGTGAATATCATTAAAAAGGGAAAATATGATACCCATCATTAATTCAACCTACATGCCGCAGCTGGAGAGGCCACAAAAGTTCCTCACCAAAAGGATAAAGGGTCTCAAACATCTGTCCTATGCTGCCCGACTGAAAGAACTCCAGCTCTATTCAGTCGCTTACCGCTTGCTCAGAGGTGACCTTTGCCTAACATACAAGGCCATGTCAAACCCAGATTTGATGAATATGCTTCACCTCAAAAAATCTAGATCCGTCAGAGCCACAAGGGCGGGAGACTTAAACCTCGACACGGCTATTAATAGGACGTGCTGGAGGGATAGATTCATCACCCAAAGACTCCCTATGCTGTGGAATAAAATCCCGGTATATGTGAGGCAGAGCACCTCGCTGGCCTTGTTCAAGAGAAATCTTGACCAATGGATGGGAGATTGCAGATATACCCCAGGGATTACCTCAGTGTCACTGCTCAACAGAGGCACAGCAAAATAATGGGTATAGTTCCCCATACTAAAGGGGTGGCGTAAGCCACAAAACTATGGGCTAGGCTTGTAAATGCCCTCGGGCAGATAGCCTAGTATGAACCTATGAACCTATGAACCTATGCCAGTATATACTCAGTTCCCTTAGCAAGAGGAGACACTGAAACAGTCAGACTCAACGGGGGTCATAAAATACACACATGCCAGAGAAATGTAGCAGATTTGCAGACTGATAGTTAGACAAGAAAGATGTGCCTCAAGGGATTTTAAGCCATACCTTTCCTAATGATATTTCCCCATAGCAGTGTCTTAGGAAAGGGAACCACTAAAGCAGTTAGGCTTAATGAAGTCATAAAATACAGATCAGGTAAAATTGACAGATCTGCATACTTTAAACCAAACATTGTAAAACAACATACAATCCCCAGGGGAGTTAACACCCTCACCCATCCACACAGTGCATTGACACAGTACAAATAATTTCATGAGCAGACAAAGCCTTCAAAGCAGTTAGAATAACAAAGGCATTAGCTTTAATTGATTTAAGATTTGCTTGGTAATACACAACAATGCTTAAGTCATCTGTGCCACTAGCATGTGACAAAGAGAAAACTTAATCTTTTCCATAGGATGAGTTGTGTCATTTCTTGTTAGTTGTACAAGTGCATCCCATTTGCTCTCTGCAAAACGTTATGCAACATATGAACAAAGAAAGAAAGATGATTTCTGTTTTTATAAGTTGTTCTTGGGCATGGCGTGTTGTCTTTATTTTTTGACCAGATTAATGGTTGGAAATATATATGACAGAGATGAAAAGAGGAAGTAAGAGGAAGTAAGCAGAGTGTGGAACACAAGGTAAGTAAATAAGGAATGATGCAGGATGTAGGTGGGAGAGGAGTGTACTTATAAACTTTTTAACTGATTAATAACGGAAAATTCCAACAATAGTTGTAAATATCTGTCAGAAAAGAATAGTTTTTAAGATAAGCACATCAAATAATAGGAACCAATTGTGTGTGCATTAGTCACATATCTGGGGGTTTTAGAGGACTGGATGGGAATATGTTTTGTTGGGGCAGTGTCACTTTTTTTTTAGAGAAGGGGAAAGGTGAAGAAGGAAGTCAGGGATGTAAGTGGTCAGTAAGAAGGGGAAGTTAGTTAGCAGGGAATAAGAGACATGGCTTACAGGGTGTGAGATAACACAAAGAGGGGGGGGGGGACACACAGATGAAGAAGCCATGAGACAAACAGACAGAAGACAATGGTGAGGGGAGGATTGTACAATATACAATTGTGGGCATGGACACAAAAAGGAGAGGATCACCAGGTTGAGGGATAGGACTGGGTGTTAGAAGATGAAGTCTTTGCCAGCTCAGTCTCAGTGGGAGATTAGTTGGCAACCTAAGAATTGTCACTACTGGGTCCAGCCTTGAAATGTGAAGTAAGCACTTGCTGAAGCATGGCCTCCATGCAGCTGATGTGGGCATCTGTCCTCCTGTCTATTATCTCCACCACAAACTCTACCAGCTTCTGAAGGGTGTTAAAAGTGTCACCTCCACTTGTAGTGTTACTGGCAGGTACTACTGTACCACCATCTTGTGCTGGGTTACCTGATGCTGGTTGCACATGTAGGGCAGATGTGGAGGCAACCGTGGTAGGTTAGGACCCAAATGTTCTGTGTGCTGGTGATAGTAACACTACTGTTGCCATCTCTAGGGTGGCAACAGGCCTTGCTAGTGGGTTAGGTGCAGGCTGCTTCATATAATAGTAACAGAGGCGGAGAGAAACAAAAGCAATTAACAAATATATGAAAGAGAAAAGATAGTAAAAGAGAGGATGGGGAAGAGAAATGCAAGAACAATGAATACTGCATTCTTAACTATGGTGACACTGATACAGTAAAGCAAAATAAGGTCTAATTATAGCATATAGGGAAAGGGCACAAGCCAAAAGCCATTAATATGCAGTTTTATACAACAGAATATTAACTGCAGGAGATATTTATCAACACAGCGAATCTGATTCTGGCCAGTGTTGTTACTTGAGTTTTGGCAATAATAAAATGTGCTTATTTAATTGCTCCACCCACCAACCACTCCTAACTCTCTGTATCACTTCCCCTCCCATCCTTTCTCATATTACCCTCACCTTATTCATATCTACCAAACTCCTTCTATCATGCGCCTTCTCACTCCCCACATCCTCACCTCAACATCTATGCTCATTCTTCTTCTACTCCCACTTTACCATGCCACCTCCTTCACCAACTGCCATCTACATCCACCATCTCTACCACCCCACCCCCCTCTCTGCCCATTTCTACAACATCTCAGCCTCCTTAATTCCCTCCCTCCCTATCCTTCTCTTAAAAGTACAATTTTTTTCTACCTCCACTAAATACTGCAAACCCATACCTACTCTCTACCAGCCACCTTTATCTAAACGTAAACCCTACAAACACATTCCCCATTTCATACTCCTTTGCATAGCCGATGACATTCATCTCAATCCAGGACCAAACAACTCTCCTACAAACCTCCCTTACAACCATAACAAATCCTCCAATAAATACCTTAAATTCCTCTCCATCAACACCCAAAGCATAACTAACAAATTAACCCACTTCCACGCCTGGCTCAATCACTATTCACCTGACATTGTAGCTATCTCCAAAACCTGGCTAAAACCCCACATAACCAACTCTGAATTCCTCCCCCCTGGATTTCTTGCTCTCTGTTCTGACCACCAAAATCGCAAAGGTGGTGGTGTAGCCCTAATCTACTCCGAACACTTGTCCTTCTCTCCATATCCAAATCCCATTCCTTCATTCAATAATGCTGAACTTGTAATTGGACTACTAAAACTGAACAACCATAAGAGCATCTGTATCATATCTCTCTATATTCTTCCTGGTAATAACACTAATATCCTAGAAAATATCCTCTCCTGGACCTCCTCCAACATTAAGCTAGAAACCTACATCATGGGAGACATAAATATAGACTGGAACAAAATTATTCACCACAATCCCTCCATATCTATCAATCTCTTTAACTTTACTCAACTCACTAACTCTATTTCAAGACCAAACAACCCCCCCCCCCCGGCTCCATACTAGATTTGATGCTCGTATCCCATCCGCACAAAGCATTAGAATCTGGTGTCATTCCTGACCCATTAGGAGATCACCTCCCAACCTTCATCCATCGGGCTACTCCCATCTCCACACTCTCCCATCATTTTATTCAATCCCGTAACCTCTCTAACTTCAACCCTACTATTTTCTCTGACTGCCTTAAACTAACTAACTGGAACCCCTTAAAAACTCTCGCTTTGGATGCTGCAATTGATTACTTCAATTCTACATTCCTAACTATCCTTAACTCCCTTGCACCAATAAGAACAAAAAGAGTTAAAACAAAAACCTCCCCATGGCTCACAAAGGACACCAAAAAAATTATGATACAAAGAGACAAAACCTGGAAAGCTTACATCCATCTTAATCAACCAGAAATCTTACTTAAGTATAAACAACTGAGAAACCAAGCCAAAAAACTAGTAATTAAAGACAAAAAGTCCTACTACTTCAATCTACAAGCAAATCACACAAAAAAACCCAAACTGTTCTGGAACTCCATAAACTCCCTCCTAAAACCTGGTACCAAAAACAACCCTTGTCCTGACTCCAGTAAATCTGACCTTGAAATCGCATCTATGTTTAATACCTTCTTTACCTCATCTATTGCTGATCTAACCAAGACTTTTACCAATAATAACCCTCCATCTCCTACTACCCAAACCTCCCCTCCCTCCTCGCCACCCACTTTTGAACTCAAACCTATCTCCACCAACCTAATAAAAAAACTCTTAGCTAAACTAAAACCATGCTCCAATGCCCCTGACAACATTCCTTCCTTCTTCCTAAAAATAGCCTCAGACAGTGTTGCTCAACCTATCAGCATACTAATCAATATATCATTACTTGAATCCTATGTCCCCAAACTATGGTGGCCTGCTTTTACTCTTCCACTCCACAAGGGTGGCAAAAATTGCAGCATCTCCAACTTCCATCCCATAGCCATCCTCTCCCCTATCTCCAAAATTCTTGAAACAGTATCCACCTGCAACTCTTACCATTCCTTACCAAGCACCGACTACTCTCCCCTACCCAACACGGCTTTTGTCCAGGACACAGTACCAACTCTGCCCTACTCTCCTTCCTACATTCTGTTAATTCAGCTCGCGACTGTGGTAACATGGTATCCTGTGTTCTACTAGACTTATCTAAAGCCTTTGACACCATCCCCCATAGTCACCTACTAAGCCATCTGTCTAACGTCAACATCTCCCATAAAACTCTTTCTTGGTTATCAAGCTACCTCTCTGATAGGTCCCAAGCCGTGAAGTGGGGCCAGGCCACCTCCTCTTTCCTCCCAACCCCTACTGGGGTTCCCCAAGGCTCAATTCTTGGCCCATTGTTATTTAATATATTTATCAATAACTTCCACAAAGCCATACCTAATACCAAAATTGTACAATACGCTGATGATTCCACTTTAATCTTCCATGCATCCAACCTAAATGATCTCCAATTTGTAACCCAAACTGCTTTCTCTACCACCGAAAATTGGATGCTACAAAACCACCTCTCACTAAATGCCAACAAAACTAAGATCCTTCTATTCTCTCCCTCTAAATCCCTCCCTATAGACAAAAACTCATTCCAAATCACCAGCCATAACAACTCAATCATCAAAGTCGTACCCTCCACCAAACTTCTTGGTGTAACCATTGATGAACACCTTAACTTCAAAAATCACATCCAGCAAAATATCAAGAAAACATATAAAACTAGGCCTTCTTTACAGAAACAACCACTTCTTCTCACCTTCCTCCAGACAAAATCTCATCACAACCTATCTACTTCCCTGTCTTCTGTATGGAGCTCCTCTCCTCACTAACCTGTCTTCCACTCTCACCTCTAAATTGGAGGTATGTTACAATAAAATTGCCAGATTCGCCACAAATGCCAAATCCTCCACTCATCACTGCACCTCCCTACAGTCATTAAACTGGCTTGAACTCCCCAATCTACTACTCCTTCACCAAATCACCACTGCTCACAAACTATTCTTCCAACCTTCTAAGTGCCCTGTACTCTTCAACATTCTGCAACCTTACAACCCACTCAGACCCCTTAGATCTACCCACCAAAACTTGATCACCATCCATAAACCCAAGCACCCTGCTGGCCAGCTTCTGCTATCTTATTCCCTAGCTGAAAAATGGAATGCTCTTCCCTCCACACTGAGGACCTGTGACAACCTTAAAAATTTCAAAACTCAACTTCATTCCTATCTTTATCTTAACAGGAAATGCAGTTGTACTCTTCACCCCATTCCTCTCAAGCTCTCCTCTCCTTTCTCCCCTGATTAACCTCTATACCTTCCTAGCCTCACTTCAATTTGTTATTGTAACCATTCTACAAAATCCTGCCAAGATACTATACTCCTGTCTACTCCTGAATCTTTACAGTTATTTGTTTATCACTCCTGCAAATGCCTCCTGTTGCTTGCATTCCTAACTTCCTATATTATTAAGCATGCTATTTAAACTTTAAATATGGAGCTCAACTGCCCAAGCTCCCTCCAAATGTATTCATGTAATTAAACTTTGTACTTTGTTATTTTCTCCCCAAGCCTCCACAGAATGTAGGCTCACTTAGCCCAGTGTACTGAATTGTAAATATGTTTTCTATTTTCTATTTTCTACTTTTGAATGCTACCTTTTGTAATCCTTAATTTCTTTGTTAATTATTATTGTATTATTGTATTTTTGTAACTTTTATGGAGCTTTTCTCCCCGGGCCTCCACTGAAAACGGGCTCCCCAGGCCCAGTGGACCTCCCCGGTCATCAAACTGGAATAAATAAATAAATAAATAAACATGCTGATCCCCCAATAAATATGTCCAGCACAGCTGATAGACAAGGGAAAGATTCTTCTACTGTATATTGTAAAACGATCAGAAAATTACTACTTATGGATAGCATATATATGGCCCTTGTAGCAGTGCATTGATATTAGTGGGATGGCCAATATACTTTGCCATAGCAAAAGACCTTTATTTGGGGGGGGGTGTAATAGATCCACAGCATCCTAGCACTCTCAGTGCATATTAACTGAACATGATGATCCACTTGTGCATGTGTAGAGGAGGGGGCATGCAGAAGTGCACTTCTAACATTGCACAGTCATACTACAACCCTTGAGCTATGCCAGCACCGACAGATTTATGCTAACAATGTCATACAGAATTATTTTTAATGGCTACGATTGTTACTATGAAAACAGAGACATTTCTCATGACAGCATGTATACTTTCCATTGTGAACTATAATGTGCTCTAGTCTGCTTCTGTGCATCTCCTATTACTTTCAGTCTCTGTAGGCTTAGAGACATAAAAAAGGCATAATGACAGATTCTATGGTGGCATGCAGTAGCAGATTATTTGTTAAGCTAAAAGACATAATGCTTTCAGTATGGAGATATTGACTGCACCCTAACCTCAGCTTCCCATTGGCCAAGGAGGTTAGACTTGTGTTGATTCATATCACTGTAGTGGTGACAGCACTGGGGTAACAAACTTGGTGAAGTTATTTATTTATTTATTTATTTACTGACATTTGATTACTGGGAAACTTCAACTGGGTAGAAGCACATTTTCAGTGGAAACCTGGGGAGAAAAGCTCCAAATTATTACAAAAACATTTTAAGAGGTAATCATTTTACAATCTTCAAAAAATAATACAAAAACATCTGCAGTTTAAATAATTATAACAAATTCAACATAATATAAAAACAGTTAAGAATCAATACAAATTATATGACAATTATTTAAAATTTAAAGAAATTTTAGGCAGTTTGTACAGAAATTAAAGGTAAGTTAGTCTAATGCAAACATGAATTGCAATATGAAGTGAAGAGAAAAACAGGCTTATTGTACATTCAAAGAGAAAGTCAGGGAAGAGAATTTGGTAGAAGTAAGGAAGTAAGTGAAGAAGGGAGAGTAAGGAGGTATAAGGAATGAAAAGGTACTTGTTCACATTTAGGGATATAGTTCATCCTGGTTTTGAGCTAGATTTTAGCTAGGAAGACTTTCAGAGAGGTTTTGAAAGTTGGGAGGGAGGGTTTTGACCTGATGGATACAGCTAAGGAGTTCCAGGCCTTAACAACTTTGTACAAGTACAGACAATGCCTAGCAGATTTGCTAGGTTTGTAGACAGACTGGAGTTTTTGGTCACTGGATTGCAGTGAACAACTGGGAACATAATTGTATAGACTTTTTTTAGTGCTGGACAAGCAGCAGGTGTTAAGAAGCTGTTTATATGTTAGTTGGGGTCTATATTAGATTATCGAAGTTTCAGAACTTCGAACACCATATGGTCGACACCATATGATCGAAGCACTGGAACTTCAAAAATCTAAAAAAAAAAAACATAAAAAATAAAAGTAACTGCTGTAAGCAGGGGGAAAGCCCCCCTGCATCCCCCACCCCCCACTACTTAAATATACCAACTCTGAGATTGCGCTACAGTGTAGCAAAGGGAAATCTTCCCTTTCCGTACCATACTCCTTTGAAGCGTGATCTCGAAGTTGGTATATTTAAGCAGAAGGGGGTGTGGGGGGTGCAGGGAGGATTGCCCCCTGCTTAAACAAGTCACTTTTGTTTTTTTTTTGTTTTTTATTTTTTTTTTTAGATTTTTCGAAGTTTTAGTATTTCGATCATATGGTGTCGACCATATGGTGTTAGAAGTTCTGAAACTTTAATAATCTAATATAGACCCGTTAGTTGATGAGGCAATTTTTACCAATTTAGAATTTTTAGTGGTATACAGTGGTGAGTTCTAAAAGGGGTATTTGCTGGAAATTTAGCAGCTTGGTTATAGCATTGTTCAAGTTTTAATTTTTGTAATGTCTGGAGGTTAGTAAGGATAGGAGCACCATAAAGAAGAATAGGAAGTAGATAAGTAGTGGCAACTGTAGTTCTTGTTGTGTTGGTGACAACGTTTTTGGCTCTGTAAAGCATTCCTAGTTTTCAATGAGTTTTTCTTACAAAATTTTGAATATGCAGGTCAAATGTAAGGTTATCATCCACTATCACCCCTAACACTTTGCTATGAGAAGTGACTTCAGTGGTTGTATTATCAAGAGAGAGGACTTTAAATTTCATTTTTTTAATGAGAGAGGGATTTGGGGAAAAAATAGTACTTTGGTCTTATTTGGGTTGAGCATGAGTTTTGAGTTACGAAGTCAAGTTTTAGTGGCTGTTAAAGCTTCCTGAGTAATTTCTTGGAACTGTACCATGTTACCTAATGTACAAATAAGAGTGGAAACATCTGCATATTATATTAGGGTGGCCTGTTATGTGGATATATAGAGAGTGCTGGTGAAAATGTTAAAGAGGAGGGGACCAAGGATATGATAAAGCTTTGTGGTACACCGGTGGTGACTGGGAGGTAAGGAGAGAGCAGGAAGTGCCATTTTACTGACTGATACCTACTGGACTGGTAGCTTTGAGCCACAGAAAGGTGGGCTGAAAGAGATCTAGTGAGGACATTTGAAGAAAAAGTTTGATGTGACAAACTGTGCTGAAAGTTTTTAAAAAAGTCTAGAAATAAGGAAGAGACCACTTTGCCATTCTCTCTAGCTTTATTGACAGTATCTATATAGGTTAGAAAGACAGTGATAGTACTATGGGAAGGACAGAAGCCATGCTGTGTAGGGGACAGGGGTTCTTCCTGCAGGAGATAGTCAAGCAATTGTTTTTGAATACATTTTTCAAGTATTTCAGACATCAACCTTATACTTTGATCCAATGTAGCTTTACTTTGAAACATCCAGATGTAATGCTCATGGAGGATGTCCAGAAAAATCACACTACCTCAGTGCTCTAAAAGGACCAGTACCCTCCCATTCTCTAGCCGTGTCTCACCTTCAAAGATCTCAGGAGAAATAGCAGATAATTGGTGCCCAAAATAGTTTCCATGTGTCTTAGTCTCCATGCAATGATGGGCACTGATGGGCAGCTCATTTGCATGATAGATGGTAAAGTAATAAAATATAGGCACTGGATTCTTATAGTCCCAATGGCACTTTAAGGTATGAAACACAGGAATCCTCCATCACTCTATTTACTGCTGAGAATATCTGCATAACAGTGACTCTGTCTTCTGATGTTTAAGTATGGGATAACAATTCTCTCTGTCCTAATCTGTTATGTGCACATCTGGGGCATGGAGCTGCCTGCAGATTCAAAGGTGTGTGTACGGCATTGTGTAGTAATTTTCACAATGCCTGTAAGGTGTGCTTATTGCACAAATTTTGCAATGAGCCCTAGTTAGCACAATGATCACTACCAGGGGGGGGGGGGTTACATGATATAAGTGCCATGAGAAGCATAAAGCCTACTGTGAAGGGGCTTGAATCCTGCAAGCCGATTTTGTTGCAAAATTTCCTTCTGAGACAGATATCTGCATTGCATATATAATGCAAGTTGTTCTTCTTACTTAGTTAATTCAGTTGTAGATTTTTTTTTTTTTTTGGGATATAATATTTTGTGGCTTTCTTTTTTTTTTTTTTTTTATTCAGATGATTTTTATTTTAAATTTGCCATAAACAATAAATGAAAACTTATCACGATTTACAATCAAGTTAGATAATTATTAACTATATACAAACTTACATTTAGCCTGACATTTTAAAACATGCGTGATAACAAATTATACAGATATAGTTTAATTAAAGTTAAATAGTACTTGCTTCATGAGGAGGTTAGATCCATTTGCAAAGTATCAATCAAAGTTAGAACTTTTTTCCAAGGGTTTTTAGTTAATAGTCTAGGAAACAGTCTTAATTATTTGGTTTTTATTTCCATTAAGGCTGTCCTCTTCAATAGACATATGAAAACTTCTTTGCTAGGAGCTGTGGTAGAATTCCATCTCTTTGTTATGCATTTCCTAGCTATAGCTAGCATAGTCCAAAGTAAATGAAAGTCAGTCTTATTTGAAGAATAAGCATTATCAGTTATATTCAGTAATAACAAAGCCTTAGTCATGACAAAATTATCTGTATAAATCACCTGCAAGAAATTGTTAATACTTTCCCAAAAGGGTTTAATTTTTATACAATCATAGAAAATGTGAGACCAATCAGCTTTATTATACTGTTGACATCTTCAGCATAACCCATCAATAGAAGGATTGATTTTTGAAACTTTATCAGGGGTTATAAAGTATCTATGAAGGAATTTCCAGGTAAATATTCTCCAATAATGAGAACAAGAAGTTAATTTTACTGAGAGAAGTAAATTAGATTTATTTTCTGAGGTTAAGTGAATTATATATCCTTTAGTAATATATTGCCAATATGCTGGTTTAGGTTGTGTTTTGTAATTTTTATTAGATTATATAAATATGAAGTACCATTTTCCAATTTCTTCTTATTATTATATAAAATTTCAAACAGTCTGGATATAACATTTGGTGTATTTGAAAAAGAAGAATTATTTATTATCCTACATAGATTCCTGTAGTACGTCAATATGTTCTGATGCATTAACCATTCATGAGAATTTACTTTGTGAGTTAACATCATATATTGTAAATCCCATACTTGCTGATTTTTTAGACAGTGTAACCAATAGATTAGATTTTTCTGTTCCCAAGAGAGGAATATATCTCTATGAATTATATCTGGAAAGTTTTTAATAATGCTGAAGGGAACTAATGTCGCAAACCAAAGCTTTAAATCCATATTCATGTTTATAAATTTCCTAAAATAGAGAAATAAATGATTTATTTAATTTGTCCTAGTTAGTTTAGTTATATTGTATTGATAATTTAAGGCCAGTGAGTACCATAATATATTGTCCTTGTCTAGAAAAGTAGAATTTTTAAGAAAATGATTTTCATTTATTATTATAGTTGTATGTAACAATTTCCAATTAGACATATAATTTAGATTGATCCATTCAACCACAGTTTTAAGTAAAGTAACTCTTATATAAGATTCAATATCTGGGAAATGTATTCCTCCCTGGTCCCATTGTCTGATATGACGGGTATATGCAATTTTGTTTCTTTTAGGAAACCACAAAAATCTTAGCAATATTGATGTTATTTTCTTAAGGTGAGTTTTCTCAGGAATTAACAAAGTGGCTTGTACAACATACAACATTTTAGGGAGAAGAATCATTTTAATTAACTGTAATCTATCTTCAAAAACTATAAATAACTTATTATATTTACCCACTAGAGAGTCTATTGTAGCTATGATCCTTCTATAATTAATATTCAATATATCTTGAATATTTTCACACAAGTCTATCCCTAAGTATGTTATTGTTGAGACATGTTCTCCTATAATATGGTTCTTATCTATTTGAAAATCCTTTTTTATTTAATAATAAGCATTTAGACTTTTGTTTATTAAATCGGAGTCCTGAGATCTTATGAAATTTCTTTATCAGATTATCTAATTCAACTAATGTTTCTTTTGAATTCAATAGTGTAAGAAGTATGTTGTCAGCAAAGAGCATGATCTTGGAGTTATATTTACCAAATATATTTATTCCTTTTATCTTTGGATTGTTTTGCATTAATATTGCCAATAGTTCTATAGCTAATGTAAATAAAATGGGTGACATAGGGCATCCTTGTTTAGTACCTCTCATAACTTGTATAGCTTATGAGGTAAAGGGTCCTAATTTAACATAGGTTAAATTGTTTTCATAAACCTTTTTAATAAATGTAGTGAAGGAGATGGGAAATTTATAAGCTTCTAAGATTTTAATTAAATAATCCCAGTTCAAGGAATCAAAAGCTTTCTCAATATCTAGTCCAATTATTAAGGTTTCTATATTTTTTTTGTTTAAATAATCAATTAATGTCAATATTCTTTTAATGTTTTCATGTGGATGTCTATTTTGAATAAACCCAGTTTGGTCATAGTTGATAATTTCATTTATATGATTTTTTTGATTTTTTTTTAACCAATATAGGCATAAATATTTTATAATCATTATTTAATAATGAAATTGGCCTATATGAGCTGCATTGACTATCACCCTTGTTTTCTTTTAAAATGGGTATGATTAAGGAGGGTCTATATTATATCCTCGAATGTTTAAAAAAGCGAACGCTGGTTGATTGAACTTATTTTTGCAAAACTGCAAAATATCGAAGCAGCAGAAACTCAAATTTGTTCCTAGGGAAAGAATTCGGTTGTCCGTTTCTCTTACTTCGGTATTTTCAGTGTTATGGTGGAAAGTTACCGGTCGGATTCAGGTAAGTGTGCGATTGTGTGGATGTGAGTGTTAGGGTGATTTAGGTGAGTTAGGGTTAGGGCTTGGGTTAGGTGTGTGTGCGATTGAGTGGACATGAGGGTTAGGGCAGATTTAAGTGAGTTAGGGTTAGGGAGCGGGTGAGATGAGTGTGCGATAGTGATGGACCTTAGGGTTAGGGTTTGGGTTAAGGTAAGTGGGTAGTTAGTGGTGTGTGCATAGTTTAGTGTATTTCTGTTTGTTTGGTGTGCTTGTGTTGTGTGTATGTGTTTTGGATCAGCGATTTTTTTCCCTGGGAAAAAAAATCGCTGATCTGACAGTTCGAGATTGTAAGCTTTTGCTTAAATTAGGTCGATCAATCAGCATTCACTTTTTTAAGCGTTCGATGATATAATATAGACCCGATTAAGGAGTATCCCCATGAAGGAGGAATTAATGCATGAGTTTGAATTTCAATTAATGTTTTATGTAGTAATGAGGTTATATTTTTGGGGAAAAGTTTGTAAATTTCTATGATTAAGCCATCCATTCCGGGAGATTTACTAGTTTTACTTTCTTTGATTGTATCTATGACTTCTTTGTGGGTAATGGATTTTTGTAATTCATTTCGTAAACTTTCAGGGATTGGTTTAATATTTGAAAACACATTTTCTAAAAGGGGATGTTCTGGCAAATTATTGTTATTTTTAAAATGATTTTTGAAATGACACTTGAAAGCATCTAGAATAGCTCCTATTTCTGAAACTTTCTTACCTTTTTCTTCATGTAGTATATTAACAATAGTATTAGCTTTAGATTGTATTTTAACTTTAACAGATAAGTTATGTAAGTGTTTTGGAGAGGTGGCATAAGAATTTATTTTTACCTCTCCATGGCTAAATTAGTTTTGTGATTTAAGATTTCAATATATTATTTTATTTAAGTCTTCTATTGTCTTCTTATTCTCTAATAAATTAGGAGATTTTTTAGATTTAAATAATGTGACCTTCCTTTGTAGTTCTTGAAGTTCTGATTCCCATTCCTTGATTTTATTTTTATACCAAGCAATTGTTTTTCCATAGATATAAGCTTTTAATGACTCCCATACCATTACTATATTCACTTCCGAGTTGTAGTTTACATCTACAAAGAAATTGAGTTAATTCACTAACCATTGCTTAAGTAAGTGATTTAAAATGTATTTGCACTTTTAGAGCTAGAAAATTATGATCTGAGAGGGGGCAAGGAATTACTGTAAAGGAAGTAATTTTTGTTTGAAGATCCTGGGAAATATATATCTTATCAGTTCTGGTTTGGGTACCATATCTATAATCTTGATGGGAGAATACCAAGGAATTACTATCTATAACATTAAAGGTATCTTTTAATTTTAAGGATTTGGTCCATTTTTTTTAGTAATTTTGCAGTAGCTGTTAGACATGGAGATTTTTTATGAGTAGTTTCAGACATATCTGTAATACAATTAAATATGCTTGTAATTTGATCTAAATGCTTTTTGACTGTCCCCATCCCAATACCCGGAAACCAATATAGGTTTACTAGTCAAGAAAAACGTGTAGGTACTTGTGTGCGAAGTGGGTACAAAATCCGTCACAGGCTTCCTGTAGTAAAAATCCAGTATCCAAATCAAGTCGATATAATACCAGTGTAAAATCAAGTCCGTTTATTAACATTCAGCGAACAGAACATAAATAAAGATGAGCGCTTTCACTAAAACTTAGCTTCTTCAGATCTTATATAAAATGATATAATTCCACCCTTTATATAGTGCTAACACTTTTCGTTAATTGAGCAAACTACAGACAATTAAGTAATTATATAGAAAAAATCTGGGCTATGCTTGAAAATGCCATTTGTAAGAGCTCAGAAACACTTCAGAAAAAATCATCGGCATCGACCATTAAGTGTAACAGTTCTTTTGTAACGTACAGTCAAAACATAATGATAAATACATTTAAACATTGCATCAATAAAATTTTAGAACTATACCCAAGAAGCATCCAATAAAAAGTGTTAAAAGCTGGTTATATCATGTTATTTATGTACGAAGAATAAATATATGTATATATTAAAAATTAAAAAAAGTGTATGTTTGTAACAGAATTGTGTGCATATTTCTCATATCTGTAATGGGTGTATGTACATGCGTGACCACTATATGAATAAATTAATGCACAAATCTGTATATAAAGTAAATGTGATGTGATAGATCTGATAAATATAATACATGTAATGAATATAATAAGTATGTATATAGTTAATCGAGATATATATGTTGATCTGTATGTATAAGATCAGTTAATAAATATATGCAAGTATGATAAATATAGTGAATGAAATAAATACAATATATACTGTATGTATGTATAAATAAAGTATGATATGAAATATAATGTATACTAAAATTAAGCCTAAGATATATAAATGTGTGATGAGAATATATATATATATATATATAAAATATGTGTATATAGGCACTGTGTATATATAAATAGTATGTTAATAGATTAAATGATCTATGTATATAAATCTGTATATATAATGAATATATGAAATGTATGTATATATAACTGGAAATATATATATAATATATTCAATAAATATAAATGTATGCATCTATAAATGAATAAATAAATATAATGTAAGAAAGGTATATTTATATTTATAAAATGTAGAGGAATATATATATAAATATTAAAGCTGGTCCTAGGTGGTAGAAATATGTAATGTGACTGTATATATATAAAAACATATAAGAGATATATGTATGAACACTATGTGTATAAAAATTGGTAAATAGTATACTGATAAATATATGAGTAATGAACGAATGTATGAGAAATATGAAAAGCTTGACTAATGTAAAGTATATGTATAAAAGTAAAGTGTTGAAACAAATGGTAATGGGTATAGATGACAGCAATATGAAGATATAAAATTAAAGTTAATAAATGATAATAAATTAACCTATATGTGTCATCTATTAATTAATATGTCTGCGTTGTCTCATGTATGGCTTGATCGAAGCTCTTTCATTCAGACCATAACCCTTGTCTGCCCTCAATAAAATTATCCAACCACTTTCTTTACCTTCTGTGTAGCATCTCACATTTCCTCCCCTTACATTTGGCATTATCACTTCTAAAACTCTGAATGTAAATGTATGATGATCCCCTGCTTCTAAAACATTTTTTGCCAAAGCATTATTGATATTTTTCTTTCTAATGTTATAGCAGTGTTCCCTTATCCTATCTCGTAGGCACCAGTTAGTTTTGCCTACGTAGAAAGATGAACAAATGGAACACACTGCAAAATATACGACATGGCAGGTCATGCAATTGGTATTGACATTAATAATAAATTCTTTATTAGAGTCTGGATGTATAAAAATGGGATTAGTGTTTATTAATGAACAAAAATTACAGTGGCCACAAGGCTTAGTGAAGTTTACAGTATTCGTGTCCTTTTTGGTTGTATTATAACATAAAATCCTTTTAAGATTCATCTTGTTCCTATACAGGAACATTGGTTTCTCACCCACTATTTTCTTAATGTTATCATCAATTGTTAAAATATCCCAAAATTTACCAGTAATGGACCTGATCTCATTATTGTCTCTAGTAAAATAAGTTGAGAATTTAACCTTATTTGAATTAATATTGGAATTCATATTTCCTGCAATAGCAGGTCCAAAATAAGGTGCACCTTTTGTTCCACGTACATCAGATGTTATTTGTAAATGTTCTTCAATTTCATTTACTTTATAACCTCTTGCCAATAGCTGGTTTTTCAAATCATTCAAATCTCTTTCTAGGCCTATGTCATTAGAATTCATTCTAGACATCCTTAGTGCCTGTCCTTTCATAATATTTTTGAAAACATATGTTGGATGCATGCTAGTTCTAAACAGTAGCATGTTCCGATGGCAGCTCTTTCTAAAAATTCCTGTATTAATAATCCCATATGGCAGTTTCTCAATAAAAAGATCTAGGAATTCAATTTTGGTCATACTGTATTGTATTGTAAACTTAAGACACTCAGTTAAATGATTGATAACTAAAGTAAAATCTTGTAAATCATTCACATTTCCATTCCATAAAATGAATAAATCATCCACAAAGCGTCTATAAAATATCACATTAGATTTAAATAAAGGATCATGAAATAGTATTACTTCCTCCCAGTATGCCAAAAACATGTTGGCATAGCTATTGGCACATGGAGTGCCCATAGCTACGCCTTCACATTGTCTATAGATATTGCCATCAAACATAAAAGCATTATTTTCTAAAATTAGCTCAAGGAAGTATATTATAAGGTCAATAAGAACGTCAGAATATTCACTGTGTTTCTTAAGGTAGCATGCAACATATGTTAGACCTAGTTCGTTCGGAATTATTGTGAAAAGTGATTGTATGTCTAATGTAACCAACATTAGCTCATCTGTAACTGTACAGTCCTTTAATCTATCGTATAAATCTATTAAAAACTGTTTTGAATCTCGTAATACATATTGATTATTATTTAAAATGCATCTCAGGTGTTTTTCAATAAAAACTGAAATATGCTCAGTCACCCATCCTTTCCCTGAGACTATAGGTCTCATTGGTGGGTCAGTATAGCTCTTATGAATTTTTGGTAGGCCCTGTACAATAGGGATGGTGGGTGTATGTATGTATAAATAATCATAGAGATTCTTATCAATCAGACCACTTTTAAAGATGTCAGTTAAAACATCGTGCACATAAACGCACATGTTATTGATGGATGTCATGCATTCATTGACATAAAATCTATCCTGTAACATCATGTTCATTTTATATATGTAATGTTCAGTGTCTAAAATCACTATTCCTGACCCTTTGTCTGCTGGTCTGATGGTAACATCGGAGTCATTTTTCAATTTGTTCAAACTGGCTCTCTCTTTGTGAGTTAAATTATCAAATCTTCTCTTGTTCCTTGGACCATATTCCTTGTTATTATAAAATTTATGAAATTCCTCTTCAGTTAATTTAAAATAAGTTTCAACCAAAGGATGGTTACTCGGTATAAAATCACTCACGAACGCTGGTTGATTGAACTTATTTTTGCAAAACTGCAAAATATCGAAGCAGCAGAAACTCAAATTTTTTCCTAGGGAAAGAATTTGGTTGTCCGTTTCTCTTGCTTCGGTATTTTCAGTGTTATGGTGGAAAGTTACCGGTCAGATTCAGGTAAGTGTGCGATTGTGTGGATGTGAGTGTTAGGGTGATTTAGGTGAGTTAGGGTTAGGGCTCGGGTTAGGTGTGTGTGCGATTGAGTGGACTGAGGGTTAGGGCGGATTTAAGTGAGTTAGGGTTAGGGAGCGGGTGAGGTGAGTGTGCGATAGTGATGGACCTTAGGGTTAGGGTTTGGGTTAAGGTAAGTGGGTAGTTAGTGGTGTGTGCATAGTTTAGTGTATTTCTGTTTGTTTGGTGTGCTTGTGTTGTGTGTATGTGTTTTGGATCAGCAATTTTTTTCCCTGGGAAAAAAAATCGCTGATCTGACAGTTCGAGATTGTAAGCTTTTGCTTAAATTAGGTCGATCAATCAGCATTCACTTTTTTAAGCGTTCGATGATATAATATAGACCCGATTAAGGAGTATCCCCATGAAGGAGGAATTAATGCATGAGTTTGAATTTCAATTAATGTTTTATGTAGTAATGAGGTTATATTTTTGGGGAAAAGTTTGTAAATTTCTGTGATTAAGCCATCCATTCCGGGAGATTTACTAGTTTTACTTTCTTTGATTGTATCTATGACTTCTTTGTGCGTAATGGATTTTTGTAATTCATTTCGTAAACTTTCAGGGATTGGTTTAATATTTGAAAACACATTTTCTAAAAGGGGATGTTCTGGCAAATTATTGTTATTTTTAAAATGATTTTTGAAATGACACTTGAAAGCATCTAGAATAGCTCCTATTTCTGAAACTTTCTTACCTTTTTCTTCATGTAGTATATTAACAATAGTATTAGCTTTAGATTGTATTTTAACTTTAACAGATAAGTTATGTAAGTGTTTTGGAGAGGTGGCATAAGAATTTATTTTTACCTCTCCATGGCTAAATTAGTTTTGTGATTTAAGATTTCAATATATTATTTTATTTAAGTCTTCTATTGTCTTCTTATTCTCTAATAAATTAGGAGATTTTTTAGATTTAAATAATGTGACCTTCCTTTGTAGTTCTTGAAGTTCTGATTCCCATTCCTTGATTTTATTTTTATACCAAGCAATTGTTTTTCCATAGATATAAGCTTTTAATGACTCCCATACCATTACTATATTCACTTCCGAGTTGTAGTTTACATCTACAAAGAAATTGAGTTAATTCACTAACCATTGCTTAAGTAAGTGATTTAAAATGTATTTGCACTTTTAGAGCTAGAAAATTATGATCTGAGAGGGGGCAAGGAATTACTGTAAAGGAAGTAATTTTTGTTTGAAGATCCTGGGAAATATATATCTTATCAGTTCTGGTTTGGGTACCATATCTATAATCTTGATGGGAGAATACCAAGGAATTACTATCTATAACATTAAAGGTATCTTTTAATTTTAAGGATTTGGTCCATTTTTTTTAGTAATTTTGCAGTAGCTGTTAGACATGGAGATTTTTTATGAGTAGTTTCAGACATATCTGTAATACAATTAAATATGCTTGTAATTTGATCTAAATGCTTTTTGACTGTCCCCATCCCAATACCCGGAAACCAATATAGGTTTACTAGTGTCCACAGCCTGTTACTAAACTTCAGAATTACTATAGCTATAAGGCCCTCATTGTCTATATATTATGTATTATTTCAGGATTTAATAAATTGTTTCTCCATAGAATTATTACCCCCCTCTTCTTTGTTTTAAAATTGGAACATGCTAAGGTCTTGAACTCACTTGGGTACCATGTGAAATTATCATTGCTCTTGAAATGTGTTTCCTGTAAAAAAATGATTTGTGATCTATTTAAGTTTAGATATCTTAGTAAGTTAGATCTTTTATTTGGACTATTTAGACCATTAATGTTTAACTATAATATAGAAAGGTCCATATCAAATTATTTTGAGGAAATATTTAATGGTGTCATTCACTTTAACTGAAATCATCCCCTCCTTAAAAATTAAAGTATTATTGATTAGTACATAATCAATTATCTCAGTGAAGCATGTTATCACTTAGTTACTCAATAAGTATACGTCAGACTCGGTAAAAATAATGAACCATTTAAAAACTAAAATAAATGCTAAAGTTAAAGTAGTTAGCTCATTAATCCCTACCGACCATGGAATGAAATACATTCCTAGTCCAACAGATTGAAACATCTGGTGAACTATCACTCTAACTTCCTTTTCCCTTTGAGCTCTATATATACTGTAAATAGTCAAGATGTCTAATAAACAACTATTATTGTGATTTAAAAACATTTGGTTGTAGAAGGCATTGTTTAATATGAATTAACTACTATATCATTACCATCTAAACACAGAAAACAAATGCAGTTGAATTATACTAGTTATTAACTTATTCAGCTCATCGTATCAACATAACTTGCCATATTGGATATGAATTCACTTGTTTAAACACACAGACACTTTAATCCTTAATCACAAGGCTTGCAAGCAATAACATAAATTAAAAAAGAATATCACATCTTATAATATATAAACATATGCTTTCAAGAACTGTTCATCAGATTTAAAAGAGACTGTATAATTACCTTATAATCTGAATATAGGCTTAATCCTATTATATTTCAGCTAATAGTTATAGTAATGCTTTAGAAAGGCAGTCAAAAAATGCATATGTTTAAATTATCTAAGTGGTGTAAAGCATAGTAGTTTCTATGAATGTGTTGATCAGGTACTTATATCATTTTAGTTACTTGGTTTACTTTAATAAAGGTTTTGTTAAAATATGGTTCAAACAACAATCAGATTTAATTTTATATTCTTTTGTATGGGGTGTAACTAGATAAGGGAAACCTAGCTTGTTTCCTAAAGTGTGTTGTGAATGTGCTTCTGTAGGGTACAAGTATACCAACAGCCAATCAAAACCTTATCTACTCGTTGTTATGACAACATTAAACTACTCTGCAATTGTAAAGATAGGAGAAAACTTTTTCCCTAGCTCGCGCAAACTGCAGTCTAAATAGACTTTTATAAAACTTCACGAGAACTTATTTCCCGCTCAAACAACTGCCGTGAAAATGGAAGAGAGAGCGAAAGAAAAAAAAAAAAAAAACGGCTCAAAACACTGACACTCTCCCTCGCAAGGAGCACACCACCCCTGACCCAAAGACACCAGGGTCAGCTCACATCGTGTCCATTGCACCTTTAACCCCACTCTCTGCATACTATCTGACCTCAAACAACACCAGTTCACTCGACCGACAGTGCTTCTCCAATCTGACCCGACACAACTGTACATCAGTTCCACATAATCTGCAACTACAACCAACAAAAAATGCACCATTCATTATCAATTCAGAAGGCAAAGCAGTACATCACCAGAATTACAACAGTTCCCAGCCTCTATTCCACAGAGAAATCCCACCAATTATCCCCGACAAGTAGAGATCGCCAGATACTTTAACAAACCCTGCCCAGAAATCACTCCACTGCCAGCCAACTTCCTGAAATAAGAACAATCGTCAAGCCATTCCAAGTAACAACTATTTCAGTAATGCAGTCATCTAAGAAACCCAAACCCTATTTTCAGTAACATTTTTTTTCCTCTAGCTGCAACAATAGTCCCAGTCCTTGCAGCAAGTACACAATGACAGACCGGACAAGATTTCAAATAGGGCATAACCCTGGTGTACAACCTTTCTTTGTAAGTGCATCTGAGGCAAGAAGCAAAAAAAAAATGTTTTTCACCATAATACCAACAGCGATAATTACGACAATACTCTCCAGAAGCATACACATTGTTTAAGGCCATTGCGAAGACCCCAGCTAATTATCAATTACTGCAATGTATATATTATGCAATAAGCTGTGGGCAGTATAACAAAGGTCAAAATAAATAGGTATGCAATAATTGTCATTTATGTCAGGGAAGGAAGTTGATGTTTTAATACTGTAATGAATATAAATTAATGTGTAGCCTGTGTGTATTTGCAGTTCGTTAGATCACCTCTTCCATACATTACTCTAATGCATCATCCAAAGGCAGGACATTCATTTTCGCTTAATTCAAATAATTCTATACTGTTCCCAATCACAGTATGTTAGTTACTAATCGATCTAACATTTTAACATGGAATGAAATTTAGGTAGCATATTTAAAATGTAAAAACAAAAATAGAGAAAAAACAAACAGTTTTATATGCATCTAGACTGACAACCACACACCAGTTTGGAACAATCAAAGCCAATCAGATAAAGCATATATATATATTTACTCTACCATTACTAAATGATAAGCAAGGTAAACTCCAGATTTATATTATAGACAATTTACTACATGTAATAACTGCAACTCGAAACAAGTCTCTTTCTTAACATCCTCATTCACATCAGCAATGAGGAAATACCTTCTTGTTACTTTAATTTTAACTGACAGATCTCAATATCGTTTCTCCATTTAAAAATGGGAATGTTTCGTAGCTACGAGGAACATTTCATTAATATAGTCTTACAAGGCTATAAGTGCTACTGTATGAGCCTCAGACTGAAAATAACAATAAGCATTTTAATAAAGGAAAATTAATTAATTAAATAATAAACATGACACTAGTAGGCTGAAAAACATAGTTATAAAACATAATAATTTAACTTTGATATTACTAGATTAAATAAATAGCTATATTAAGTAGTAGAAAATTTTAACATTAATTTATTAAAACAAAGAGAAGCAGAGAAACTTAATAGGATGATAAGACATGTATAAATAGTTATAGGAAACATACCTTTTCTTGTATATATATGTTGTGAATAAATGCATGAGATTAAAGGTATTAATACATAGTGAGACCATTTAGATGCTTTTAATAGTTAGGTTGCAGGTGACACTTTGAGAGATTTCATAGAAGTTGGTACTTTGGATTCAGTTTTCTGTCACTTTTTTTGACATCAGTCCAGCCATTTTTGTCAGTGGTTCTCTTCAGGAAAGGGGATGCCCATTCCATATCTTCAGAAATTGTTATAATGTTATTGTTTTGAATGAAATGCACATCTTCTTCCAGAGTGTTGAAGGTTCTCATCTCACGTAGGTGCATTATTTTAATTTTTGCAGGAAAGGCTATTTGAGCTCTAATATTATTCTGTTTTAGAGTTTTTATTAGAGGCCATACCTTTTTTCTCTGTTCCAGCACTTTAGTGGAGTAGTCATTGTCAAATCTTATTGTGTTCTGGTTATATTTTATAGGACTTTTCCTCCAAGCTGTTTTTAAGACCAGTTCTTTGTCCATAAAAGATAAGAATTTTACTATAATTGATCTTGGTGGTATGATGGATGTTGATGAAGTTGTTGCTGAAGTTCTATTCCCCAGAGCACGATGGTCCCTTTCTATTCCAAAGGAAAAACCTTCTTTAAGATTTAGAACCTCTGGTATCCAAGAGTTTAGGAAAGATATAGTGCCCCCTCCTTCTGTTTTCTCAGATAAACCAAAAATCCCGATGTTTGACCTTCTCTCTCTATTTTCAAGACCATCTAGTTTGTTAGATAACCAAGTAGTTTGCTTCAAGAGAAACTCTGTTTGTGTTTCCTACTCTTTGAGCCCTTGATCAATGTCAGTCAAAGAAGTTTCAATGTTTGTTAACTTTGACTTGTGTTGCTGAAGTATTTCTTTGAAGACTTATGTTTGCTTCTGTGAGTTCTCTTCTAGGTTTTGTAGATTAATCTTAAAATCATCAATTTTTGTTGATAATTCTTGTAATGTGGTAGTCACCAGCTGTAGTTCCTTTTTTAGTGTCAAGTCAGCATGAGAATTCTTTAGGTTGCTCATCTCTTCAGATGCTGTGTATAGACTTCTAAGTAATTTGACAGGAAATTTCTTTTAGAAATCCACCAAAATTTGTATTTAGTTGCTTTAGACTATTAACTAAATATTTGTAGTAGTAGTTTTGTTAGTAATAGTTAATTTAATTTCCTGAATTTAGTACTAATCTATGGAGCTCCAAAAAATGCTGCTTTTCAGTTAGCCATTCAGGCTCCGCCCCCCATAGAATTTTAGCTTTGACTGCTCCTAAACCCTAATGCCTGTAAGGGATATCAGTTTAATTGTAATTTTAAGATGTATTGGCCAAAGTTGTCAGTAATCTACAAGGCTGTTAAGACTGATGGTAAACATGCCCCAGGCTCATATTCTGGGTAATGTTCATTACTATTTTATTGTTGTGTTCTTGTTTAGTTTCACTTCTGTAATTGTTTTATTGGGAATATGTGCTCAGTATACATGCAATGCATAATATATCCTTAAAGATTGTTGATAGACATACATAACTGTCAGGCACAAATTGAGCATAATATATTGGCTAGGAGTATAAGATTATTGAACAGATCTTTTTATAGCCAGGGAAAAGCAAGACTATTAATTCTCCTGTTTTCCATGTCAACACAGCATGCATTTACAATGGCTGTAGCAACCGCAAGCATATAAGCATGATGTACTCCATCTGAACATAAGTCATATGGCAGAATTCAAATTTAAGGCAAATGCATCATTGCTGCTCAGCATTTAAACATTTCTGAATAGTGTTGGATTAAGTGTACCTTGGTCCCTGTGTGTTTTTCCACCCGTGTCCCCCTAAACACACACACGTGCACACATATTGTTTAAAGTACAAAAGTCCATTCAAACTGATGGTATTATAATCCACCAATTTATGTAACCATCAGTTTCAGCCACTTGACTGTGTGCACCTAAAATGTCTAACTGTGATTAAAAAATGGCCACTGTGAAGTATTCTAATTTACTTTATATCATTGCACATCGGTCCTGGAAAGCTAAGCTGATGACTGTTTAACCTCATTATGACAGCAGGGTCAGTCATTTTCATCCACAGACAACCCTGTGCTCAGCAATTGCATCATCATTGTTTACTGTATATACCTCAGATGTCTGATTATTTATTTATTTTACCACATATTAAATAATTAAATAAATATTGGCAAAATAATGCATTGCAAGTGTGTTTCATACAAACACATTGCAGTCCTAGGATTCTAACTTATTTCACACAAATGCACACTAGTTTTGCAAAGCCAAAAGTTTAACTGGCCAAGCAAAAGGCTAAATTATTTTCATCCACAGACAGCTGCTGACCCCACCCAGAGGTTGTAGCCTCTTTGCTCTTCTGAGTGTGATAAAAATACCTCAAAACTTCTCAGCACAAGAATCAAGGGCAGATTTTAAATATTGCTCTTACATACTTAGACATTTTGTAGAATAAATCATTTTTCCATAAATGTCCATTTTCTGAAGTTTATGAAGTATGCAATTCAAATGTCTGTCATTTAGTAACTGCAGTCCTCAGTGATGTGCCAGAAAACTACACAATTTATGAGGAATAAACCAAAATGCAAAGCAAATTCAGGAAAGTTCTTTGAAATCATAGACAGTTGACAACTATCACAGAATCATTGCAAATTCAAGGCAACTGAATCTTGCAAGCATTTATGCCTTAGCAATAGCCACCCTTACTCTGTCACCCCTGTCTTGAGAAGAGCATATCTGAGAGAACATGGGATAAAATTATGAATACCCATTTAATCCTCCATGTTGCATCTGAAGAATGATAATGTATTACACTACTTAATTGGCAGGGGAATCTGTTCCAGAGGTGGGGGAGGCACTGTGTGAATCTGGCCCATAGAACTATATACATATAATAATTTAAAAATCATTTAATAAGATAAAAAGTGGTACAATATATAGTAAAAACTACAAGAAAAACCCAACCAAGCCAATGTTTTCACTGTGTAATACCTTAAACTTCCTGTAATGCAGGCCCACAGGATATATGAAAATGACATTGTAAGGACATCAAGTGTTTCAGCCACATAGCTTCTGAATAACTATGACTTTTTAACTTTTTAAGTCTTTATGCAGATAAGCAGTTGTACATCAGAGGGAGCTTTTTTTATACCATTAATGCATGTGAAAAATAAAATAATAAATTAACAGTGCCACATGGATGCATTCAATAGGACTCTTCTATGGTATGGAAATGGGTCATTACAATAGATCTGCTTCTTATCTGCACTTATGTACATGATGTGGCTGAACATCCATTGGTCTTGTAATTGTTGATTTTTATGAGAAAGAAAAGGCTGAACAGCCCACCTTTTCTAGTCATTTTTAGAATTCTGAAAAATACCAGAAATTCTAATTGAAATGCACGAAATTCTGATAACACTGAGAAAGGTTTTGTCTCAGATATCCTGATACTTATTATCCCATCTGAAGGGAAATAGATAAACACTCACTGCTTTTTGCACAAAAAAAAAAAAAGAAACAGTTATTGCCTTTCAACTTTTTTGGCAACTTTGGAGATAGCTACCATTTCTAAATCATAGCGTCTGAAATTGTTTGTGCTTTGGAAGAGGAAGCAACTTCCATTCATTTCTCTGTCAGATGGATAAGCTGAAGATCCTCCCTAACAGAGAAATGTATTGCTTTTCTTTCTGCCATCATTCCATATATCCTTGTGGCAAATTTATTTATTTAGTTTTACTATTTTATACCATGTTTATGAATGCTGTTCTGATTATTTTCCATTTCAAAATACAGGAGGATGTTTTCATATACAAAGGGATCGCTCTCTTCATCCTTCCCAGAAAAGCACACACAAAGGTATTGGAAAGGAGAGTGCGTTCAATGGCTGAGCTTCTGAGTTAGGAGGAGAAATATTGATTTCATCCTAGCAGTGGAAGAGTGGATCAACTGTCACACCTGTGCAGATACTGGAGGGGTAGTGGCAATTATAAATATTGCTTGCAAATGCTTTGCAGATGTAAATAAGGCATATGCTCATGCACCCTAGAATATCAGGTGGAAGATCCTAAAGCAGTACTGGGTCCCAGGACTGTTGTTATGTGGCACTGGGTTTCTGTATTTGAGGAACAAGAACTGTGTTCATATTCTCAATGTTATGTCAGTTGCATTCATGGTGGGTACAGGACCACAAATGGTGTTTCCCGTCTCCACTCCTATTTGTGATTGCCATGGGTAGGTCATCAAGGTTCAGCCAAGGTATGGATGCTGTGCAATCTCTGGGTACATGAAGGGTGCAGTTTCATTTTTTTTATAGATAATAATATCTTCTAAACCAAATGTGTGACTGGCTTGCACTGAACCAATTCACTGCTGCATGTGTGAAGCAATTGGGGTGAAAGCTGGCACTTTCAGATTAAAATCATGATTACTCTCAGCAAGGTAGGGGTGTTGTGCAGGTGAAGCAGCTACCTCAGTTGGCAGGGTTTATGTATCTGGGATTCTTGTTCTTTAATGGCTGAAAAGATTATCAGTAGACTATATGTGACATTAGAGAGGTTATGACAGTATTGCAGGCATTATACTGGACTGTGGTCATGGAACAAGACTGGCATATTGGATAAAGGTCTCAACTTACTGCTAGGTTTATAACACCATCCTGTCATATGGTTAATGAGGTTTACTGAATGTATGAGATCATGGATACAGGCAGCAAAAATAGGGTGCTTTCACAAGGTACCTGGGCTCAGTCTGCATGACAGAGGTTTTTCCCTGCTACATCAACCAGCCCATCTGTTCTCCATCTATAAGAGCTATTCAGAGGTGGGGCATCAGTTAGGCAGCCATTGGTATTTTTCTGCTTTGGCCTTAGCATTCCCTCCATGCATGCCAGTAGGTGTTCAAAGGGGAGAGTGTGTAATGCACCTGTGAGAAAACATATTATCTGCTTTTGCCACTGATATATCACCTCAAAAGGTCCTCTTCCTGTTGCAGATGAGTTTCTCTGTGACCATTAGTCTTCAAAATGGGTCCTACAAAGAAGCCTGCATCAAGGGCATGTGTGACAAAGAGTTTCCTCTGAGAGAAGTACTCAGACACTGCCACACCACTCCTGCCTTTGCTTTCACCAGATCACCTCTGTCCTGGGAGTAGAACAGACCAGCTTTTTAAGAACACAGTAACACATAGGTTCATAAGTTCATAGGTGTTTACTAGGCTAACGACCACAAGGGCCTTTTTAAGCCTAGCCATGCATTCCAAATCTTTGACAAGTTCTGATACCCTTGATAAGTGTAAGCATGGGCATGAGAGATTAACCATTTACAGGTTACCTGTGTCCATTAAAGACATAGGTGCCAAACCAGGGATGAATTTCGAGTTTCCCATCCAGTTGTCCAAGTTGCCCTTGAATTGGCTTAGGGAGGAACTCTGTTTCACATGGATGGGGAGCCTGTTCCACAGAAGGGGTAGTCTCTGAGATATATACCTATTTCACCAGCAGGTCCTATTTATATCACAGGCAAGGTTTAAGTCTTTAGAATGGGTAATTCTGGTACTGTTTGTTTTGTGGATTTTCAAGAGGTCCAGCAGAGTGAGGTCTGACAATGCCCTGTATGCCAGGCATAGATCTCCCCTCAAAAGCCTGCAGGAGACAGACTACAGGGATAGGGCCATGAGGCATTTTGTATAGGACATTTTTCTTACGCCCTGTATTCTTTTAGTGAGGAACCTCTGTGGACATTCCAGTTGTTGGATATGCCCAGCTAGGTACATACAAAAGGGGGCATTGTACTCAATGATAGGTCTGCTGAATGCAGAATACAGTGGAACAATGACTTCCTTGGACTTAGATGCCATACCTTTGTTTATAAGTTGTATAACATAGAATGATTTCCTCACCACTGTAAACACATGATGGTCAAAGGCTAGATTGTGTGTCCCTATGTTCCTGACTACTGGGCCAACTTTAAGGGATGTGCTGTCAATATGATAGTTACCAGGGATGGATGACTTTCCCAAAGGATACTATTATGCATTTATTTGCATTTAGTTTTAGTCCATGGCTCTGACACCAGTTGTTTGTCTGTGTCAACCTCTCCTGGAGAACAGTTGTGTCAGTATGAGATTCAATGACAGCTCCTAATTTGCAATCATCTGCAAATTTAGTCAGCTAGAGACCACTGACATTGGCCTTGACTTCTAAGAAATAAATGCCAAAAAGAAGCGGTCCAAGGACTGATCCCTGAGGGACTCCACTTCTGACTGGCTTCTTTGTAGAGGTGGACTCCCCGATTCTAACTTCTTGGGTCCTGTCTGTGAGCCAGTTGGCTATCCACCTGGTGACATACTGGTTTGTACGTAACCTCTTGAGCTTGTCAACAATGCTCGAGTGGGGTACATGTTTAGTTATATCATATGGGAAGTATGTTAAAAAAATGAACCAATAAAATGTCTTGAACATGTGCTTGAACTGGGAATATCAACATGGGAAGTATCAAAATACTATGTAACTTCCTGTACAGCTGCGTGATGTGTAAAGCCCAATACTTTTTTACCTGGAGAAGGAACAGGAAAATCTACAAAACATAGATTCCACACTTTAAAGGTATAAATTAGCACTGCTCAGTGTCATTACTTGGGGAAAAAAGTGAAACTTGAAATTTTCTGTTTTAGTTGTAATAAATGTAATACCTTAGGTGAAAGTTATACAAATTTTACTCCTTTGTGGCTTAGGAGTGTGATTGCATAGGCTTCACATACATGATCAAGAATTTCCATTTGTGAATAACTCCTACTCCCTTACCTACTCTAGTTAAATGTCGAGTAACACCTGGCACTTTTCCTTTGGGATCCTACAACTAAGTATTTTATAAGGGAAGAAGGAGGGCATGTAAAATGAAAAGAGAGATGAATGTTTTGACACATCAGTGCTACTTAGAAAAAAAATGTCTGCTGTTTAATTTTTGGTACTGTTTTGGAAATACCTCCTATATTCTACTTTGCATACTGCCTTCATTTGAAATTGTCACACCTTTGACTCGATCATTTGGAAAGGCTAATAATTATGCAGCTTTTTATATGGTTTATTTGATTTTTTTATTGTAACCATTTAGTACTGCACAGTACAGCAGCAGATGGTATATGTTCTGCTGTGACTCTCATGAGCTAAGCATGTGGCAGACACTGCAGGCAATTTACTCATGCATGTGGAAAACAGATAAAAAGGAATATAAATAATGATAAACCATAACATATGCCATAAAAATGTGCCATATTTTCATTTACAGATCACATTTGTTGGAACATAATAAAAGGAGAAGTAACAGAATCTGAATGGGAAAAAAGCATAACCTTTAAGAGACATATGGTAAGGGGGATCTAAAATAAAATGTGATGTAAAGTAAAAATGTTCACCATCACCTTCACTGCTGCTTTAAGTGTTAAATCTCACAATATGCTGATGACTATAAAGGACAACAGAGATTTATGCAGTAGCTTAGCCAATTACATCCTTGCTTCATCACATTTTAGAAACAGTTGTCCAAAGTTCAGCTGGAAACTTAGCATGCTTTATTGCTGATTGGGGGGGGGGGGGGTGTAAGAATGAGGGAAGTACTGAGAAAGAGATTTATGGTACCTTGAACTTTCCCTGGCAGCGGATCTCAGAGTTTTACATTATATCTCTATTAATCCCAGCCGCAGGGTCATTACTGCAGACAGACAGTCTTCCCTCAGTATAAATATTTATTTAAGGGTGACCTGCGACTGCTACACTCATCTTTATTTGATTTCTGCCGCCTTTGGTGTCTTGGTGGTCCTATTGCATGGTGCAGTTTGCAGGGGGTCGAGTTCTATATAAATGACATTTTCCCTGTCCTTCTGATGGATGACTATGTCCTGATGTATAATCTGCTGTTTAGGTGTAATTGACAGAAGCTGTCTGCCTGGCCAGCCTGTTACCTTGAGACCTGCGGTTGGAAAATAATTTTTTCTCCATAGATTTAAGTGGATAATCACTGGGGCAGCAGTTCCTAAGTGCGTCTAACTAGAAGCTTGCAGCATTAAGGGTGATGCTTGCCTTTAGATCTTCTGTGCCTGTACTGCACTGGTACACACGGCTTTGCTCGGACAGATCACATGACTTGACTTGCTTATGTTACTCTGATCATGTGCCTTCTGTTTTTAAGAGATGTCACTTTGAAGTGCACATTAGTTCTGAAACTCTTAAAAATCTGGTTACAGCTGTGTGCTAAATTGCTGCTATATTTTCACTGATCGGGATTATATGGTGGGTAGAGGTTTTTACATTACCTAAGCACATCATAAAGGATGCCTCTAAAACCTGAAGAAGAGATGTTAAATAGAGCAGTTTTTTGTTACAAATGGCAATGGAGATGCTTAAATACAAATAAGAGGTATGATATGTAATGGCATTCCCTGTGGCCACTGTGACCTTATATTATGCTCGAAATTAGGATATTTAGATACACAGGGAGAATGTTGGGGAGCACATATGCACAAAGAGTACAGAATTCTGCCAACAAGCATTAATATTCTTACTGGATATTTTGAAATTAGCTTATAAAATAATGAAGTGGTAAATGTACTTTTACCTACATTTAGTAAAGATATACTGGAAACATTTACCCTTTGTGACTTCTAAAAAACTTCATCCTTAAACAATGCTAGAGCTTCACTCTGCTCATTTTGAGCATTACAATGTGCCATTTCATTTGGTGTTAGCTGCATTTCACAGCTAGCAGGGCAGAGTAGTGTGATGATCGCTATTGTATTTAGCCTTTGTTAGGCATGGGGATATTGCCAAATGTGATAGGCCCTAATTTTAGTGTGGATGTACAAAATGCAGCTTTATAGGAAAATATGATTTACTTAGTGAGATTAGGCAGAATGTGTCTAGTGTATGAAGCTAGCCCTGGCTGCTTACAAGCTTCTGATATATATATATATATATATATATATATATATATATATATATATATATATATATATATATATATATATATATATATATATATATATATATATATGCATATATATTTTTTTCTGTGTTTGTTAGCCAGTTCAACTAAGATCACTGGACAGAAGTGTAATTTCAGAGGCAACCCAACAAAGTCACACAGTATGTAAATGGAGGCAGAGGGCAGCAAACCTCGACATATAATTATTCAGTGCTGGATAACATAAAGCAGTTTTTACGTTGATACTCCCATAATGGCAGAAATTCTGTATGCATTACTGCAAGGTATTCTACATTCACCCACCTTTGCAGGTTATATGTGTTTGTTTCCATTTTATTTCTGCAATGCAGTGGTGTTATCTTCAGAAAACAATGCAATGGAGTGAGTTAATTTGTGTGGGATACTGTCTTTTAGTATACTGGCCCATCTGGTTTCCACTGCTGTCTTATGGGAGCAAGGAACATGACCTTTATCAATTCTATATGCAAAACAGAGATGGAGTGATTCAATCTTACAGGCAGAGGTGTTTACTGAGCTGTGAAAGAGTAAATACTAAACACTAGGAAAATAGTTATAGGCAGAATACATTCAAAGTATATTGGCCAGTGGCACAGACTACCAACAGTCACTAAGAGAATTTGGACTTGAATGAAGCAAAACGAGGAAGGAAACTAGCACTCTGACTGATAGTAATGTCTTTTGGCTTTTCCCGGTTAGGGGTCACCAC
Organism: Protopterus annectens; assembly: GCF_019279795.1. Taxonomy (NCBI): domain Eukaryota; kingdom Metazoa; phylum Chordata; order Ceratodontiformes; family Protopteridae; genus Protopterus; species Protopterus annectens. Next base: position 283,427,181 of record NC_056733.1, read on the forward strand.
AGCAAACTCCGGTCCGCTAATGATTGGCAGTGGATTTTTGCAGTGCCGAGGTGCCAGCCCGACGCCCAACCTTCAAAGAAGGTACACCAATTCATGCACACACCTACCTGCATGTCTTTAAATGTCAGTCGACCATGGGGAGGACATGCAGACTCCACACAGAAGGCGCTCCAGCCGAGAATCAAATGGGAGAACCTCTTGCTGTGAGGCAAAAATATTAACCACTGCACCACCACGGCCTCTAGAACTCTGACTGATAATGCTTGTATAAGGCTGTATAACTGAAACAGCATCTCTACAGAAATAAGCTGTTGTTAGGTGATAATTACATGAATAACATTGCTATGCACATGCAGGCAGTCTGCCAGGAGTCCAACAATAAGCAAATAAAAGTTAAAGAAAGTTTAATATTTAAAATATTGTGAAACTGGTTATGAAAATTCTGCTAGTGGAACAGTGACAACGTGAAGAAAGTGATAGATGCCAGAGCTGAGACCGAACAACAGGCAAGGCAGAGGCTTGTAGGTGTAGTCAGTTTGTAAATGTTCAGCAACTCAGATATGTGCTGCAGCTGTAAGAAAAACTCTATTTCCAACAGTTCAGGGAAGGGAGCAGATAGCTGAATGGGTGGCTAAGAAAGTGATAAAATGTAGGCCTTTATAGGAAAGGAAAACATCACAAAATGGGGGTAGTGGAAGCTTTAAAGATATTTATGATAAAGCAAATCAAATGTAAGAAACTGAAACAGGGAGCGATTAGGAATGATTATTGTGATGCAACTGTTAGATACAAATTGGCATTAAAACAGTGAGGACAGAAAAGAACATCGACTGTTTCTAAGTACTTCTGAAAAATTGCATCAAGAAACTGAAGAAAAATGCAAGGTGCTAGGTGAGAGGAAGAATAAGGGAATGGCACAAGAACTTCATGGGCATGAAAGCAGCAAGAGAGAGTGCAGTACACATGTTGCATAGACGTGGCCTTTTTGAGTGGTGCGCTGTGCATAGTAGATAAAGTAGAAAAGTCTGGGTAGTAATGATGAATGAAGAAAAAACTCAGAAGGCCAGGTAAGACTGCAAGAATCCCTCAGAAGTGAACATTTGAATAGCTGTAAATCAAATCCGCTCCCATTCTCTGCCTAACAAAACTTTAGCCCCCAACATACATGCACACACACACAGTGCAGACCAGAAAACTCCAAAACACAGGTATCACTTATTGGTTCACCCATAGCACACCAGTTTAAAATCTAACCTGCTTTTCCTTTTGGTTATTTATTTATTGGCATTTGTTTACAGGGAAAGTCCACTGGGTCAATCAGAGGCCATTTTCAGTGGAGGCCCAGGGAGAAAAGCTCCACAGGAAACACATATAGAATATATAGTACATCACAAGGCAGACATTTTGAGTATATGCAGCACAGAGGGAGGAAAAAAATTCTTAAAAGTGGTACAGTTTAGTACATTTGAAAAATATACACACACTTGATACACACTTAATAAACAATAATGTAGTACAACTATAGATGACTCAGTAGTATGGGTGAATATAAAATGGTTAGATACAGGAAAGGTATATGTAAAATAAGGCTTCCATGTGAGGTGAACGAACTCACAGATATTTGAAGGAAAAAAAAATCACATTTTTAATATGAATGTAAAAGACAGCCAAAAGACAGTCTGCCCTGGTTTAGGTAATAGTGGTGCAGATCAGCTCATGCTTTACATAAATCACTGACTTAACATTGTATATCTCACAGAACACAGGCAACACAATATAGTTAAGTCTATTTCTAGCTTCTGTTAAACAGTACTTCTGCTTGTATAACAACTCTTCACAGATTTACCACTTTCTTCTGACAGTTGTTTATCCTGGGAGCATGACAACATCTAGGAAGGTTTGTGATTCATTGTAGTTTGAGAATATTTTTTTCCCAGACTGGATTGCAAGACCATCGCTGAAAGGACCTATACAAAAATAGTCTCAATTTTAGTCATCTGCAGCTTATTTATTTGACTCAGAGTCCCTGATCCTTAAAGGTCTTGTTTTATCTCATAGTAGGAAGCACACTGAAGTGAATCTTCACTGACACTTGAAGTGCCATCTAGGGCACCACAGTGCTCTCATTTTATTTGATTGGGCACATTTGCCGCCTTAAGCTAAGTACTTTTCTGTATTCTAACTAGCCATCCCCACTCTGTTCCTCTCCAATCATATTTGAACAATACCGCATAGTCAAATAATGCCAACAGACTTTCTGCTAATTTTTCCATGTTAACTTTTTGTGCCCTGGAAAGCTATCTTTCATTCACTGATGCATACAGTGAATTCCCCATAATCAAAGTTAGCAATCAAACATTGGATTGACTCCTTTATTGATTTTCTCAAGTAACTAGGCTAATATTCTGGAGTCATTTCTACTGTTGTACTTTTCCTTGTTAGTTACTTCCCTGCAACATACAAACAGTGATTATGATATATAAGAATTAGACATACTTTGCATAATGATTGTACTCCCATCTTTATCATCTTCATCATCAACCCACTTTTTCCCATTTTGTTCTACATGGGGTTGGCGTGTCAAATTAACTATTGCCACCTCTCTCAATTAAGTGCTAATCTCCTACCTCATTAGTTAATCATCCCTGAATGCATTTAGGTCTCTCATACAATCCATCTGTCCATCTTTTTGCTGGAAATCCTAATTTTCTCTTGTCTTCCTTCCTGTCTGTCCCAGATTTTCTTCGCCAAATTGTTTTCTGTTTTCCTTTGCATGTACTGAGTCATGATCATCTGTTCTCTTTTATCTTCTCTCCAACTGGAGCTATGCTGGCTTCTACTCTGATTTCATCATTTCTCTCTTTGTCCCACAATGTGCATCCCACCACCCATCTCTGGCGCTTCATCAGCATCACCTCTAGCTTCCACAGCTGCTCAGGTTTTTGTACCATACAGAAGTTTGGTATTATTCTGTCACTCTGTGCCTGTTGTCAGCAACCCCTATGATTCTAGCTTTGATCTCCTCATTCAGACTACCCATCTCCTCAACCATCTTCACAGATACTTGAAGCTGTTAACCTTGTTAATCTGTTCCACTATGTTCCCTTCTGTCTCAACTTTTAACTTCTTATTTTCTCCATTTGGTGCCATGACACTATACGTATTTTTGAGAATATCAGAAAGGGAGATATCAGGAACCTAACTGAGCAGTCAGACTACATGGAGATTATGGGCATGGCCTCAATGACAGAGTTCCTATCAGACCGAAACTTAAAGCTAGACCATTGAATAGGAAATAATATATATTTTTTGTATTTTTTACTGTTTTTATAGTGTTTAATAGTTTTTAACATATACTATTCATAGTTTCTTATATATTTGTTGTTAGATATAAAACATTTAGATGAATGTATGATTTTAGTTTGTGTCTTTAAGAATGAATGATTTGTAGTCATGTGATACTTTGATTGAAGTATTTAATGAGCAGTTTCTGTGTTTGTAATACACATCTGATGAAGTAGCTTTGCTGCGAAAGCGCTCATGCTTTTACTTTGGTATTAAATATGGATTTATACTGGAGTTTCTGGCTGTCCTTGGGTCTTTTTGTCTATTTTTCATGGTGTACATTTTTATTCTTATTGGACACAAGTTCTGGTACAACTTGGTGGTTGCTGTGTCTTACTGTTTTGTTCAACATATAAAAGAAGGTCATAAACTGGAGTACACTGATAAAAAAATAAAATAAAGAAAAAATGAAACCCCATGTGACAAAACAAGAACAACAATAAACTGACTAATTTTATAAATTAGCATACTCCACAGTTTGGGCCACTTTGCCATGTTGATTGATAGGTTATTCTAACTCCATAATATACAATGTGGTTGATGAAAGATTGCAAAACAATTAACTGAATATGATTTCCATTTTATAAACATAATGTGGATACCACAGTTCTTATCCAGTAATATTCTGTTGTTCCTTTTTAAGATGTCCAAGTATCTCAAAAAAAAAACAGAATTTTATATCTTGAAAGGAGGGTAGCTGTATTCTTGATGCCCATTTAAGTAATATTTTGTGCCATTGAATTTTGGCTTGCAGACAGCCCCAAATAAGATGTAAGTAGTCTACCTCTTCTCATTGGCAATGCAAGTACTTGGCATGCTGATTTCTATCCTTAATAATTCAACTAGTGGGTGGTAAATGCCAGTATAGTGGAAGCATTTCTAAAGGTAAACTTTGCAAATTCCTGACTTTTATTAACATAAGTGTTGTGAAGACAGAAGGACAATTCCTCCTTTGTGAGCTTATCTGGCAATTGTTTATTCCATTTATCTAAATTGACAAGAAAAAATAGATTCAGGCTGCTCCTGCATTGCATTATAAAAGAAACCTACCCTATCTACTAATTTTGGTTAAGTCTCTGACATCACTTGCTTCATTAAACTATTTCATCATCTTTCAAAATGTAACAAACCCTTGCTTTGACTGTATTTGTATGAGACAGGCATGTAGTTCAAATAATTGCCACCAACATGGTGATAGTGCTTCAAAGGACTCTTTCATTTGACTCCAGATAATAAAGGAGTTTCAGTGCTTATTTCAAACATCTGAGACTCAACTATTTCACCAGATAGGTTTACTATCTATTAGAATACAGGGGTGATTCCATAAAAAAGCATTAGTGATGACTCTCCTACCTTTCTTTGGGGGTCATCAGCATTTATTTTTTTGTACCTCCTGGATCCCTGACTTTGTAGGATGGGTTTCATGTAGTGTAATCCCTAGAAGTCTTCATGCAGCCAATTCAATGCAAACCATATCAGTTTTAGTAGCTTTTTGAATCTAAGATAATACCAGCTAGGGTCACTTTACAACATTTACACAGACGCAGCACCCCAAAGACCCCAAGCTTACTGGAAATAACTATTTTATTTCTGTTTGCTCTAGGTTTCTTTGTTTCTCATATAAAATCAAAAATTAATTTCTGGGATTTCTGAAGATAGGGCAGAAAATTAACTGATGTGTAAAATTAATAATATCTTGGGCAAACTGAACAGTTTTACAGACTGCATTCTGCTCAAAAATGCAAATTATGTTTTTTTCCATCTGGAAAAGGCAGCTTGCATATATTGTAAAACTGATCTTAAATTATCATCTGCACATCTATGTGGGACAGATATTTAATTTTATGCCTTATTTTTATTTGCTTATCCCTTTTCCCTCCACATTAATGATTTGCTGAGGGACGGTATCTTCACTGAATGAGGGTAACTTGTCCAGGGTCACTAGTATTAATTTACTCCTATTTAAAGTTCTCTACCTAAAGAATCTAGCACTTGCAGTAGTGAAGCTTTCTGTGTACTGCAGTTCTCAAGCCAAATAATGCTGTCAACTGCACACCATGTTTGCCATGACAACTGTTTTAATTGTACTCAGCTTCATCCCTTGTGCCTTCAGGATTACATTCTATTCCACTGTCATTTGCCTAAAGTTCCTTTTCTCAGTCTTCTTGTAATATCTCATCATCTGCATACAGCAACTCAGTTGATCTGTCCACTTCATACTGTTTACTAATGCAGTCAGTCACTAGTATGAATAGCAGTGGGCTCAGAGCTGAATCCTGATGCACACCCACTCCCACTGGGTGCACCTCTGTGAGTCAGAACTCTGCATGTACTTGTATCTTTAGGTCCTTGGTAAACAGCCTCCGCTAAGTCTATCAGTGTTCCTGAAACTTTGATGGCCGGGCTGACTTTGTCGTATGCTTTCTCCAAGTCTAAGAATGCTCTGTTTGACTCTTTCTTCTTCTTCTCCACTGTTTGTCTCATTACAACCATTGGGCTGATTGTGCTGCATCATGGTCTTAATCTGAACCACTAATCACTTATCTTAATTTCTACTACTCTGCAGATTCATTTAGCAGTCACCTTTTCCAGCACATTCATGCAGTGTGACATTAGTTTGATACCTCAGTACAGACCATCTGAACTGTACATAGTTGTGAATGTCCTTTTAGTTCCTTTACACAAGTGCTAGAATAGGTATTCTACAGTCATCCAGGATACACTTTTCTCACCATACTGCTATGACTACCATCAGGAGCAATCTCTTCCCTAAATCACACAACATCTTGATTATATCTGGTGTGATCTCATCTAGGCCTAATGCCTTCCATGACTTCATTGTCATTTGTGTTGTTCTTCCTTCTTCTAGGGTGGATCCCTCTTCCTGTTTCACCATAAGGAGTATATGGGGCGTTACAACGAATGTAGGATGTTCTTCCATCAGAATCTGCTAGAAATACTCCTTCCATCTGCCTTTGATGTTCTTTGGACTGGTGAGAAGATTGCTGCTGGCATCCATTATGAATGGCGTCTGACGACTATCTTTTTTTTCTTTTTGTTTTTTTCTTACAACCTGGTAGAGTTTTTTTGTGCCATCTGCTGAGTCACTTTCTGGAAGCTGGTAGAGTACCTCTAATTAGTTGTTCTATTGTGACTGATCTATTAGCCTCTTTGTTAGCTAACCAATATTCATTCTTAGTCTGGAATGTTTTTTCTATCTCAGAAATCCACAAAGACTGTCAAGAACAACTAAAAAAAATAAAATAAAATAAAAACACCTGTTGACCCCAACAAATATTGCTTTCTATTTAGTACTTTTGTTCCTATGAATACCCAAAACATCTTCAAAATCCCATTGAACACCTGTGCTTTCCCTCCAGTGAACTTTCAGTTTTTCAGCTTAGTCTCTGCTGTCCTTAAAGTCTTCTATGACCAATGTTTGCAGTGGCCACCAGTTGTTTATTATGTGGGCCCTTTCCTTAATAACTGTAACTCTACCAAAGTTGCATATTAAGCACTCTTATAAGTGGTCTTATGAATGTGCATCTTTCTGAACCTTGTGTCGGCTGCTGCCAATCCATTTGCCTGGCAGAAATCTAATATCTCATTCTTTATTCCTTTTGCCCGACCCATGTGGACAAAGGCAGTTCTCATATCCTGTTCAGTCCGCCCCGATAACTCACATTGTCTGGCTTTATTTGATAGGTCTTGCAACTGCTGTCTGAAAGCACTCTTTCCCTTGCAATCACAACCCTGCTGTGGGTATAGGTTGACATTTTTAATATTACCCTATCTTTAAACTGAAGGCTGAGTGCTTTGAGTCTATCACTAGTTTTGATGGCATCTCTCATTATCTTCAAAAGACTCTCCCTCACAACAGTTCTCACACCATTTCTAATTAGGGTTGCCACCTTTTCAAATGGCCAAAGTGGGACATTTTCGGGACAAACATCAGATTTTACAGGCCGACACATACCCAGGTCAGTACAAAGGATAGAACTTAACTTTTTTGCCTAAATAAAAGCTTATTCTTGTAGCATTTTAGTTGCTTATTCTGTTTCTTATAACATTTAGGTATTTTAGATACAGAATAACTGTTTTATGCAACTATTACATAAAATATAGGAAATAATTTTGTCCTAAAATCTCAGGACATTTGACATTTTTAACATTTTTTGTCAGGACACAACTGCCCAAAGAGGGACTGTCCCTCGCAAAGTGGGACAGGTGGTAACCCTATTTCTAATCTGTCCTCTCAAAGGAAGTGAGTTTGCTTCACTGAACTCCCACTTTGTCACCTGGATGCACATGGTGTCCAGTCTCTTCCTTACTGTCATGTCATCCATTTCCAAGTTACATCAGTGGTGTTATATTCAGTATAGCATTTTTTTAGTTTGTTTGCCAGACTGATTGATTTTTCATTTATCTTTCACCTAACATAGTTCCCTGAGGTAAACCAAGCTAGGCAATGCACAGGCCAGCCAACACCTTATAGACACGGGGCTGGTCTTTATGGTGGAGAAACACTGGCCAAGAGAGGCACAGAAACTACTCCCACTATTAGCGTTAGTCCCTGGTGTACATACCTCTCAACTGTAGAAATTTTTGCAGAATGTCCAGATTTTTGCCTCATATTTTTGGTCTGTTCCTCATAAAATTTGCATTTTTCTGGCAAATCACTGAGGGTTGAAGTCAGAAATAATGGCATACATTTGAGTTTCAAACTTCTTATCCTTCAGAAAATGCATGCTAACACAAAGCCTATTATTCTGTCAATTTTTAAAGTTTATAAAAGAAATATTTAATATCCGTCCCTATTTTTGAACCTTGGTCCACATATTAGTTTAGACTTTGCTCAGATTTCTTGTGCTGAGAGGTTGAGTGGTATGCTGGTGTAGGACAGAGTAGGTCGAGTCATCAACCTACTTATCACTGGCAAATACCTATGTACATTTTTGGTAATGTAAGTTAACATGACCAAATCACCTAGAGACAACTTTTACATTGCCAAGTGGCTGACATTGGATACAGTCTGTGATCTATGTTCTCCTATCATAATGGATTTTTAGTACAACAGCCAATCTATTAAATGTATTCCTTGGTAGGCACCACCTAGAGTCTGTGCTGCTGCCCATGACTCTATTCAATTCTGAGTGTACAGCATTGGCATACCACTTAAGTTTAAGGTGTAAGCACACACCATGTGTTTGGAAGGAAGTCTACAGAGGCACATGGAAACTTCACACAGGAACTGGCCAGAGGTTACTATAATACCCTGTATGTTGTACTTGGAAGGTGAATACCATTACAATCAAGCCAAATGTGCACTTGACTTTATCTTATGAAATGTTTACCAGACTCTAACCCTGGACCATTCAGGTCTACAATTGATATGTCACAGAATATATGGGCCATTTATGAAGGATTAAAAATAATAACAGAAATTCAAGTAGTGAATGAAATAAGATGCATTTTCACAGTTGTAGTGACTTATACCAGCTGGATTTGTTTTCTGTGTCCAAGGTATGGCTTATACCAGCTGATGCACACAACAATATTACTGGAGCAGATTATACCATGCTTTGAAAAGAAAGGATCCTGTATATGGAAGAACAAATTGCCATTCTGTAAAAGAAAAATCCTACTGACTACATCTTATTAAGCCAAATACATACAGTAGCTTCATCCGTTGATCCTTGTCATTGCAGGATCAGGGAAACTAATCTTTATATTGCATTCCTATCCCAAAACAAGGATGTCATTATAGTAGAAGAAACACTGCAATGGATTAATTCTTAGAAGCAATCTAAACTAATTATACTGAGTGATTTCCATATTCAATAGAAGCTATCAATTGATAGCTTCTTGTCTTTGCCCCCAAATAGTATGTCATAAGATGGTGATTTGCCTGACGTCGTAACAGATTGCATACCAACATTTGCCATCTGGGATCCCGTTAAAATGCATATGTATGTGAAATGTCAATATATGAGAAATATGAAAAAAAATGCAAAAGAGCTTTACTAAACCAAAGCATAAGCAGCCCTAACTGCACTTCTTGGCTCACTATCCTCATGTATAAACCTGCTGCTTACTACAGTTCAATTGTCATTGCTTCATGGAATACGTTTGCAACTCTCTGAGAAAAAAATGTATTCATACCATTCATACCAGTTCTTGCTTTGGGTCACAAGTGCAATCCAGAAGGTGATATGTAAATTAATCCATCTCTGGGCAAAATTTCATAAAATCAAGCTTTCCCTTGATTTCTGCAATTTTCAGTTTGCTTATCTGTTGCTTATCTCTTGTGATTTTTTTCAGAATGAGATGGATATAATCACAACACAGAAAAAGGTACACATTTTTTGTGTCTATACCTAAATGAAAGAGTTGCTTTTGTAAATTCCCACTCATTTTTAAAACTTAAAGCATTACTGAGTCTATAGGAAGTTTTTTAAGACACACCTACACTGAAAAAAAGTTCACATCTCCCCATTAGCTGCATATTTGCTTTTCACATTATTTGTTGTCAAGGTCATCTACATACAGGATATGTAGGGCACACGCTGAGGAGTTATCATCTTTTGCTGTCTTTTCCAAACATAGTGGTAAAATGATCTGCTGGTTGCATCCCTGTTGTTGGGAGTCAGGAGCGGATGGTAATGTCACAGCATGTCAGCTTAATTCTATATAATGTATACTTCAGAGAGTGGCAGTCTCTAGGATAATATAGCACATTATTTAAGAAAAGAAACTGTACTTTTCTAAATAATGGCATAGTATAATGCCTGTTGTTTACCCTTCCGCAGAGATGGCATCCCTGAGTTGTGGGCAAAGCAAGAGAAAGCAAGATATAACTCGATTTACAACGGGCACGCTGGCCAATCAGCGTGCACGTTTTGGGGGGATCATGGTATAATAAACATTTATCATTGTCTAATTTATTTTGTAATACATTCTGCTGCTGATGATGAAAAATCTGTAGAAAAATATGCAAAATGCATTGCCATTTAATAGGAATGCCGTACTACAGCTTGGCCATCTTCAAGATACATACATCCAGAAGAATTAGATGAAAGTCCAGACACCGGATGAAAATCTGAAGGAGAGAGAAAGAAATGAAGAAGCAGGATCAAAAGTGATATTTGTCATTCCTTATCAGTTATGAACCTTCGTGTCCTGGTGTAGATGCAAGTTAAGGAATTTGTGAGAATTAATATCTGGCCAAAAATCACTTGTTTGAACTGTCATTTTTAATCAGATGGGCAAACCTGCTTTCCTCTGGAGAGTTGCTACAGTGGTGGTGGGTGGTGGGGGCTTGTTATCTGGAGCCGTAGCACAAAAGAATAATAGACATCTAATGCACAGACACTAAATGAACGGGTCTACTTCACACTGTCGTAAGCTAACAATATAGAGTCTGATATTGTCGGCACGACAATATCGAAAGTGAAAAACATTGTGCAAGTAAACGGAAATCTCTGTAAGGGGAGATTTCATTTTACTTCAATGTGGTGTGGTCTTGGAGTTGGTATATTTAAGTAGGGGGTGTGGGGGTGCAGGGGGGCTTGCCCCCCTGCCTACGCCAGTTAGATTTTTTTAATTTTAATTTTTTTTTACATTATTCGATGTTTTACTTAATTGATCAATAAAGTTTAACCTTTATTGATTTGATTAAATAAACTTTCGATAACATGTTATAGATGCAAATGAACATGCTGGATTTGTTTGCACATAGTGATACTGCAACAAATCTATTATATATAGGTTTATAGGTTCATAAGTTCATAGGTAAGTACTAGGCAATCAGTCTGTAGACCATTTGAAGCCTAGTCAAAAACATTATTCAAAATTTCCTTCTAGAAGAGAGGAAAAGAATGACCCTTGGCAAAGTACAACATGGATGACATATAAACTTCATGCAGAATTTACCACAACCAGGAACCAAACCAGAGAACCACTCCATGTGAGGCAGAAATGCTACCTGCTAAACCACTGTGCTATCAAGTTTAGCAAAGACAAGCAAATTAAATTCTGCAAGCTTTCATCCTATGCCATTCCCCAAAGCCTCAATATTATCTATACATTAGGTAGGAGGCTATCAATATTTTCTGTCCCTTAAGACTGCTTTCTGGGTTCCATAATTTTGTTCTTTCTGGCAAATTGGATTGTAACCTATTGTTCTATATGATATATGTCTAAACTGCAAGCAGTAGAAAATACATAGGTTTTGGGCAAGGAATTATTTGTTGCTTGCTAAGCAGAGAAAGAACGCGCTCATGTGTGGATCTGGCCAAATCACATCTGACCAGAACAGCTTTTTGACTTAAGTACATATTACCTGCACATCTATTGAAATCAGTGGCAGGCAGATAGACATGCAATATTTGCAAATATGTCATCCCCTCAAACTCCTATCACACTGCAAGAAAGCACTTGGGAGGTTAATTGAAAATTCAATACAAAAAGTAAGACAGGAGAAGAGCAGTTTGCATTCAGATCAGGATGCAGCACAATTGACCCAGTGTTTGCAGTTACTCAGACATTGGAGAAGAAGCTGGCAATGGAGAAAGAGCCCAAATGAGTATTCCTAGACTTAGAAAGAACATATAACAAGGTCTCATGAAAGCTCTTTTGGGTAGACCCATGATGATTCAACATCTCTGAAACATTGGCAGAATTAGTGCAGGGGCCCAATGACATAACACAGACAATGTATGGCCTCACAGAGGGGTTCCAGTGGGAATAGGTATGCATAAGGGTTCAGATATGTGCCCAAGTCTGTTTACACTGGGGAAAAATCAACAAAGCTACTGTATGTAGATGATATGCCACTATAAGCAAACCTGAACAGGAACTTCATCAAATGATAGGTGCTGAAATGCAAAACTGAAGAAACATACGAAGAAACTGAGTACATACTAGAGAGTGGTCAAGGCAGCAAATTGAGGAAATCAAAAGAACCGGAAAATCAAGGTAGAAGGGAAAATAGTAGAACAGGCAATCACTTTCAAGTATTTGGGAGGCGTTGCTGAGTTGAAGGGAAGTCTGAATGAGGTGGCCAAAGCTGGAATCAGAGGTGCAGCACCCAACTTACAAAAAGTTTTGGGGTAGTGTGTGGCAGAATAATGCCAAAGAACTTGAAAGGTAAGGTATACTAAACAGTGGTGTAATCAGTGTATGAAACAGAAACACAGAGACTTGGACAGTGAAGGCATGACAGCTGAGGAAGCTTGAGGTGATGGAGATGAAATGACTGTGATATGTAGTAGGATGTACACTGTAGACCAAATGATAAAATGAGAACATTAGAGCAGAACCAAAAGTAGCCCAAATTACAGAGGAAGCCAAGGAGAATAGAATACAGGGGTTTAGCCACATATACAGGAATGCTGAACACAAGTTTGTAAACCAGATTTGGGAGAGACAGGAAGAAAACAAAGGGAGATAAGGACATCCAGCCCAGAAATGGAGAAAATGCATTAGACAAGACCTGTGACATTTTGATATTGATATTGAAGAAGCAAGGAGAGTGACTGTGAAATGAGAAAGGTGGCAATAGTTGATATGACATCCTGATCCCATGTAAGAAAATGGGAAAATGGGACTGATGATGATGATGTAGTTCAAGTGTGACTAATCAAAAACAGTGATAATTTCCTGTCAGGGAATAGACTTCCAGAGCTAATCAGTCTTTCCTCTTTCTGCAACAAAACTGGGGTGCTTTGAAATTGGGCTAGATTTCAAGAAAGTACAGGCCCCTAGGATCGGTTGTCAGATAATTTCCCAAGCTATTTAATTAAAAAAACGATATCAGGGCTAGATTTTTTTGTTGAAGGACACGGGCTGGCATGAGATAGCAGGGACAATGTTTTATTGTTTTGCTGGTACCTTTTTTAAATATATAAACTGCCCACAGGTCACAATCCACCATATCGTTTCCAGTATATGAATCTGAGACATTCCCTTACATTTTTTTTATTTAGATATATTACCTAATCTTACACTTCTTTACATTGAATGCAAGTCATCTTACATCTGACTATTCCTTTATAATCCTATGTACCCCATCTTAAATATAAACCCTATTGTAGACATAGGTATTATTTCCAAAGCTAACTGTAATTTTCTCCACGATCTCTGCAACATCCTTAAGAAGAATACTGCAGCAAGTTGGTTCCCCATACTGAACTCTGTATACTCTTTGCTAGTAAGTTTCTGATATCATCAGTGTAGATTTATTAACTCTGTGTTTTGTTTTACTGTTAGTTTTTATCTTTGGTTATCATGTGTACCATACTTTAAGGCTTGTTACTTACATGGAAAAGTTTTTTTTCTGGAGTTCTGCAAAATGCCTTGTTAAACCTAAACAAGCCATATCTGCAACTTTTCTTTTGTCATCATATCAAACAAATCCATAAGATCTGTCAAACATGAGCTTCCAACTATAAATTTGCAATTTCCTTTAGCCAGCTATGAATTTGTACTCACATTTTGGTACTAAAAATCTGAGTGCTTGTTTTGCAGTTGTTTGATGCATTGTTACATTATCTTTGTTTGTTTGCAATACTTTGTAGTGATGCATACACGCTCAAATTATATTTTATATTTGGTTCTCCAAGACTGAAGTATAAGAAGGAAATGGTATAATGGCTAGCATATCTGCTTTCCAAGGCAGCAGCATTTTGGAAAAAGAAAGGCATATCATTCTTTGCAATGGTTGGATTACTTCAGAGTAAAAATAATAAAGTAAAGAGATGTGGAAGTGAAGGCCTTGCCCTCTGCAAAAAGTGCTATTCTGCAACTGTTTGTAGGTAACATTTGAAGAAGAAAAGCCACAGGCCACAGAGACTTTGACAGAAAGTATAACCAATATGCAAACAATGTACAGCAAATGATGCCAAAAGTGATAAATAAATGCTTTAGTTTATTAATTGTAAACTTCATCAGATAAAATAGAGTGTTTGAACTCCATTTAAATAACAGAAGGTACTAGATCAGATGATACTAGGCACCAGGTCATGTGATACTAGGTCACATGATTACCAAGCCTCCAAGCAAAGGAACAAATTTAAAGTGATAAAACCACTATTAAAATGCAAGTAAAAAATGAAGGTAAAACTATCAGGTTCAAAACAAACTAACTCGCCAAAGCCTTCAGTTTTAATAAGCACAAAACAGAAATAAAATCATTTAGCCCAGGCAAGCTACCTGCATGTAACTGGAGTTTATTTGTTTTGTTTTGTAGATAACATTTGCACAAAACCGTTATGTACTCAAGTAGCTGTGTTTAGATGTTACCTGTAGAGGAGCATGCAGTTTTGCACAAATGTTGGCATGCATTTGTGTTTAAAGCATATGTTTGCACACTGGTTGCACAATAACAAGCTTGTGGTCAACACTAACAAACGAAACATTATAGTTCTCCCTCCACTAAAACAAAAGGACAATAATGGTAACTCTAACCCTAATGTCTCTGAATAAGTAAAAGCCAAAAAATAGTCTTAATCACTCAGAAACCTAAGTTAGGCCTGTCTGCATCTTGATAATACAAGTGGTTAGAAAGATGTAAAATGTGTTTGAACAAAGATATCTTAGTATCACCTTTGAACTCACATCATCCTTCAAAACAACATTGACACCATGGTCAAGAAAACTCTTGGCCTAAAAATAATGATATAAAATTTCCCTTTTTCTTTCCCCTTGTGTACGTTCTTATCTTAAAACTGCATACAGACTCCCACTGATAATCACCATCCCCTTTACAAATGCACATAAAATAAAAATAGCCAAGAATAAAATATATAGATTTGTGTAACTGGCTGATACTCACACTTATTACTGTGACACCCTGAAAAAATTCAAATGGCTGCCAGTGAATGACAGAGGCACTCTACTACTTAGCAACCTTATTTTCAAAATAATCAGTCAATGCTGTTGTCGTCCCCTTAGATCAAAATTTCTCAAAAGGGATTCAAACTGTTCCCTAAAGATAATAATGAGGATATAATCGCCCTGTGTTATCCTCATTTTAGTACCACCATAGGGGAAAGAGATATTTCTAAATTGGGTCCTGCAATCTGGAATCAACTTCCACCTGAGGTAAGGAGAGAAAAAAACTACCTTCTTTTAAAAAGGTACTAAAAAAAGCACCTCCCCAAAGAAGTAGCCTTCACATGGGGTATAGCATAATGGTTAGGGTCTCAAATACAATGTACAAGGTTTGAGTCTGACCTTTTGTTATTGGCTAGGCTTGTAATAGTCTGCAGACTAATATTCTAGTATTTACCTATGGAATATGGACCTCTGTATATATTTGCTAGACGATGCATGATCATATTAATGTACTTTCTCACTTGAGTTTTACTGAGGGATTCAACATCTTTCATATGAATGCAATAGTCGCACTTCTTTGTATACTATACTGTAAATAAACTTTAAATATAACAATTTCTACTTTTTGCACATTGCAAATATGTTTTTCATTGTTGTTTCATGTACCTGCTATTGTATTTCCCTTAATTATATTTTATATCTATCCAACTGGGTCCGGGTTATGGCTATTAAGAGACTAACAACTAGCATACTTAACCAGTTATCAAGCTGTTATAAATAAATAAGTTAGCTTTCAGGAGATATTAAAGGATCCATGAATGTGTGCTGTGTTGTATTCTTGAGTCATTTTGTTTCATACCACTACCACAGGACATGTATTTCATTTCTATGAGAAACAGAAATCTTGGTGCTGATAATAATGACCTCATTTTTGTGGGCAGGTGGCCTCTGTATCTTTAGGAAACATGTAGCCTGTGTCACAATTGCAATTACTGATTCATGTTTAACCCATCATTTTCCCAGCTAACAGCCTACTACCTAGACCTGTTTCTCTTAATTTCAGTGCTAGAAAAGGCCTTAGTAAAATCAGGGTTCATTACATTAGCCAACTGTTTATATTCTGTACCATTTTACTGAAGTAGTATGCCATAGGGTGTAATGAACTGTTATAATGTCCAGATTTGGTTCTCAGCCTTAGGACCACTAGATTTTTTGGAATATACTCCACTACCCCCATGATTCTGAATAGGATACAATGCATGCCAGGAAATGAAATAATACGTATTATAGAATTAGTTGTATTACTGACATCAAGTCTTAAGTAATAGTTGCTGTACTGGTATTCATATGATATGGCCAATGTATGCAAAGCCACTACAGGTATTTACTTTGAGAATACTGATGGGTTTAAAAGACCAGTTTAATATATTCTTGGATTGTATGAGGGGAATCCAGATTAAAACCCCTACTGAGCTTGAAGTGTGATAATGAGGACTATTCATAAACACTGCAGCCAGTTGCATAGTGATGGTATACAATAATACCTTATTCAACAACAGAAAATGGTAAGCACTCCAGTCAGCATTAAATTGTGTTAAACAGTTATTATAAATCAGGAGTGAAAAAGCAAATCGGTTTCAGCCTCAGCCTTCATCAGTGCAAATACACATAATTACAAATTATCTTCACTATAAAAAGAATCTCATACAGAATACTCATACAGAAAACAATCCCCCTAAGAAGTTATTCATCCAATCACATTAATTAATTTAAACCAGGAGAAAACAAAGCACTCAGTTTAACAATTCAACCCCATTCTCCTCTAATTAATATATCTATTCAACCCAATTAATTAGAACTGCAAAAGCAAATTTTGTCAATGGCTATAAACCTAAAACTAGCAATGGGATGTTTAATGACATGTTTATATAAGACATTGGAAGACCTACAATTTTTAATGTTACTCAAATGTTCAAAAATGCATGTTTTAAATTGTCTTGATGTTTTCTCCACATAAAACGCAGAGCATACACAAGTAGCCAAACAAATAATCCATTCAGATAAACAAGAAATAAAACACTGGATATGAAAAACCTGAGCAGTACTGGCAGAAGAAAACTGTTTAGTTTTCATAACTACCTTACAAGCAGAACAATGTCCACATGGAAAACACCCATTCAACTGTGTGCCATCGATAGTTGGTTGACCAACTGCATCAGCATGCATAACTTTTTATAATGATTCAATTCATTGAAAATAGTTTTTCCTCTTCTAAGAGAACATCTACATCTAGATGGTATCAAATCAGCCAACCTATTATTTGATTGAAGGATACTCCAATGTCTATATATTAAATTTTGAAAGGCATAAGAGTTGCTACCAAAGGTCATAGTGAAACATAACAAAGAATGAGTTTTGGTTTTCTCAACATATTTTAACAACTCTGGTCTACTCTATAAATTAGTAGACATATAAGCCCTTTGAACAATCGGAGAATCATATCCCCTGGAATGAAAACATTGAATCAAATCCTTCATGTAATGATCTAAATCAGCTGAAGAAGAATATCTAGATGCATCCAAAATGAAATTGCAATGAAACTCCTTCCTCAAAAGGGAAGTTTGTAAAGTTGCATCAGAATTTTTTTAACCATCACATCCAAGGAAAATATTCCATTACAATTATAGTTGAAAATAAACTGTCATCCCCACTTATTATCATTCAAATATTGGATAAATTCCTGTAAATACATCACATCAGATTTCTAAACCATCCAACAATCATCAAAACATCTATATCAAATATCTATAATGTCTAAATAAAGATTTTTACTTCTGTCATATATCAGCTGATCTCCCTAATATCCCATAAAAAGTGACCATAAATAGGAGTAAAAAATATTCCCATAGTTGTACGTTTAAGTTGTAAAAAACACTCGTTATTGAAATCAAAAAAATTTGGTTATGACATGTTTAGCCAAACATATCAAAATTATTAAAACCTGGGATATATAGGGGTATCCTATCTAACCAATACTGTAATGCAATAAGCCCTGCCCAATGTGGGATATTGGTATATAAAGCCTTAACGTCAAGCGTACACATATTTATTTTTATTTATTTTACATTTGTTAACCAGATAGAGTCCAGCTGGGCAAGTAGCCCATTTTCAGTGGAGACCCGGAGAGATAAGCTCCATAACAATAGTATAAAACAATTACAACATTTTTAAAAGATTTACAAATAATATACAAAAGGTTTGACAGTTCAATTCCAACTGTGCATCTTATAAAATATTAGAAATTGAGTGGCATCCTATATCCTTGATCTAACCCCAGATAACAATGATTTTAAATAATACTTAAAAAAACAGACAAGAATTCAGTTAAAAAAAGAGGACAAAGACAATTTTTATGTATCTTAGGAAACATGTAAAAACATTGTGGAGAAGGATCTTGAACCATAAAATGATAAACTACATTTCTAGATATAATACTGTCATCCACATGAGATGTTAAAAAAGTATCTATCTCAATCTTAAATTTCAATGTCAGATCCAAAACATTTTTTGATAAAATTGACAATCCAGTATTGAAACATTGCTTCCTGCTTGTAGGTCTCCCACTCCCAAACTATTGCCCCACATCAGTAGTATTAATAACTATATAGTCATTAGATTTTAATGTTTGCAATGCTTTCTTATGAGACATGGAAAAATTGTTATTCTGTCCAAAGCCATAATGAAAATTTAAATGTAAATTCTTAAGTACACTTTTCTGAAAAGCAGCAACATATGTAATCATAGGTGGAATAAAACTAGAGTGTTTGAATTTAAACTCACTATCTCTAGGTTTTTAATTTTGTTTTTATCAAAAAATAGCATAAAATTAAGTATACAACAAAAGGGAAACACATCCTGTACCAAAAACATCTTCAGAAACAGGAGTTGATGGAACAGAATTCGAACCCTTATTCAGAGCATCACTTTCATCAGATGACAAATTAATTGATGAAATATTGTGAACAATATCACATCCTAATGATTGGAGTCATTAGATGCAACAATGTATAAAAAGTGCATGCTTCTGCTATGATGCTTATGTCTAGCTTTTCTATTGACTCCAGAGGGACAAATTTGTTTTTTCTTGGATGCTGGTAACCTAGAAGAAAACTTCACATCACTCTCAAATGCAGAAGAAGATTCATCAGCAGAAACTTCCAATATATCGCTGACATTTTTAAAAATAGAATGACCCCTTTTACTTTTATCCTTTCTATGATTAGCAGAGCCCACACCACTCTGATGAAACGTAACACCTTTCTTGGAATAATTCCAAGAAAATTGCTTACTACTACCATAATCATTCACAGCATATCAGAATGTCCTAATTTTCCATTGTTTAAGTTCTTGTTCCAAAGTCACTAAAATGTAGATAATACTCCAAAATGTTCCTTGTAATAGGCATGTGAATGAAAAGATTTAGCTACATCACATAAGTGATTTACTTCTGATGATAACTTTGAAATTTGCCTTTCGTAAAAAAAAAATAGAACTTTCACAAACATCACAGAAGCAGCTTGTTGCACTTTTTGCTAATCACTTAACAATGTCTCATCAGCTTTATTCATCAAATATTGTAACTTAACCCACAAACCATGGAGAAAAAACATTTGGAGTCATATGCCTTAAGTAACTTAAGATGCCATATCATGGAACAAAGGTTTTTCATAACAACATGCAATTGTTCAAAAATATGTGCACAGGATGAAATTTGTTTTCTGAATCAGAATATGTAGTTGTTGTAAAGGGGCACATCATTCCAAACTCATGAAAAATCTGAAAAGTGTCCTTATTAGTGACCAAACCACTCACCAGACCATGGAGATTCATATGGTTTCAACAAATAGAATACTCCAAACAAAAAATGCCAACAGCGTGAACCAAAGTAAAATGCCCAAATAATTCCAAGCAAGTCATGCACGTGTGGCAGGCTGCATGGCCAAACACATAATCCAACAAGAGAAAATGGTCAGCAGTCCAGTCAGCATAAAACCCTGTTAAACATTTATTTTAAATATCAGGAGTGAAAAAGCAAACCATTTTTGACCTCAGCCTTCATCAGTGCAAATACACATAATTGCAAATACAATAAATAAAATAATACCTATGCACCATGTCCTACACAGTTCAAAAATGTCAGTTGGCATATTCTACTGCATATACTGAAGATTCCAGGTACACAGTAAGTATGCAAATGACTACCCAGCACAGGTTTATGTTTCACAAAGCAAGAGAGAGACATGTTTCACTTTTTTACATTTGTTCAGCTGCAGACCAGGAACAAGTTAACAATAAACTGAGTCCTCATTTCTCCTCTGATGCTGATGTGCCATTCAGAGGGTCTATATTAGATCAGCGAATGCTTAAACAAGCAAACGCTGATTGATCAACCTTATTTTAGCAAAAGTTAAAAATATCGAAGCAACAGAAACTCAAAGTTTTTCCTAGGGAAAGAATTTGGTTGTCCATTTCTGTTGCTTCGGTATTTTCAGTGCTGTGGTGGAAAGTTACAGGTCGGATTCAGGTAAATGTGCGATTGTGTGGATGTGAGTGTTAGGGTGGGTTAGGTGAGTTAGGGTTAGGGCTCGGGTTAGGTATGTATGCGATTGTGTGGACGTGAGAGTTAGGCCGAGTTTAGGTGAGTTAGGGTTAGGGAGCAGGTGAGGTAAGTGTGCGATACTGACAGACCTTAGGGTTAGGGTTTGGGTTAAGGTAAGTGAATAGTTAGTGGTGTGTGCATAGTTTAGTGTAGGGTTAGGTGTCAGATTTTAGGTGTATGTGTGTGGATTTCTGTTTGTTTGGTGTGTTTGTGTTGTGTGTATGTGTTTTGGATCAGCAATTTTTTTTTCCCTATATGTATATAAATATGGATCTAGGACACATGCTCGACTAGCATGTGTCCGAATCACAAAACATTGAACACACATTCACAAAAGTGCTTAACATCGAAAAGCGCTTCTGTGGATGTGTAGTTCACAAAAAAAAAAAAAATCTACGTTTCTGCAGGGAGGCTTCACCTGCCCTGCACCCCCCACCCCCATTACTTTAATATTCTCACTCCATGATCGCACTTCTTCTTTCGGCTTTTCCCAGTTAGGGATCCTCACAGCAAATCACCTGTCTGCTCATGATTGGCAGTGGAGTTTTACGGTGTCGGTTGCCCAACCTTCCACAGAAGGCACACATATGCACACACTCATGCCTAGGGCCAATTTAGAGTGTCCAATCCACCTACAGCATGTCTTTGGGATATGGGAGGAAACCGGAGCACCCGGAGGAAATTGATGCAACCATAGGGAGGACATGCAGACTCCGCACAGAAGGCACCCCAGCCGAGAATCGAACTGGAGAACCTCTTGCTGTGAGGTGGCAACTCTAACCGCTGCACCACCGTGGTTGCCCCTCACTCTGAGATCGCACTACAGTGGGGAAAAGGGAATTATCTATGAAACAGGCACACATACACGGAAGCGCTTTTCGATATTAAGCGCTTTTGTGTATGTGTGCTCGATGTTTTGTGATTCGGACATATGCTAGTTGAGCATGTGTCCAGATCCCATATATATATATATATATATATATATATATATATATATATATATATATATATATATAAATATATATATATATATATATATATATATATATATATATATATATGTTTACTATTGAAAGTTCTAATTATCTTCGGTTGACCAATAACAAAGGTCGACTCGAAATGCTGAATAGGAAATTTCGAATGTAAACCCAAAGTGAAACTGAATACAATGACCACCATGGTTTGATGTATTCAACATAGCAGGAGGTGACATCACTCACTTTCTGCTATGCACATTAACATACCATTGAACTCTGCAGTCAATGGTATGTTACTTCTAGTATTTTACAGGGGTCTACTCCCCCCTGCACCCCCCATGTGGGGAACAATGCCCCCCTACACCCCCTGTACATTAAATATACCAAATCTGAGATCACGCTACAGTCAGGAATGGGCTAATTCCCTGTTCCTCACTGAAGCGCGACTTCCCTGCACAATGTCAAACCAAAATGAAAGATCCTACACTACCCATTCGTTGTAGTGTAACTCGATCGATTTTGGGTTGAGATTCTGCCTACCTGGGAAACTACCTTTCGACCATGTGCCAGTCGACTGAGACAGTTTCAACGTTGCCACAGTAAACCTATATATGTGTGTGTGTGTGTGTATATATATATATATATATATATATATATATATATATATATATATATATATATATATACACATATATGTATATACATATATATATATATATATATATATATATATATATATATATATATAAATATATATATATCTACATATAGTACTCTTGCACAATTTTGTATAAGTATGAGCCAGAGCCATGGGCTCAAGCTCAATGCCAAGAAATGTATAGTTATCCCCTTTGGGAAAAAAATATGTAACCGTGAATTGTCACAAAGGTGGCAGTACACTAAACACCGAAAATGTGATAAGAGACTTAGGAACACAGCTGGACAGTGGTCTCACCTTCGATAACCACATTGCCGCAACAGTCAGGAAATCCTTCTATGTGGCACACCTCATCACTAAGGGTTTTTCATCCAGAAAAAAGAAGGTCATTGTCCCACTGTACTCATCCCTCATTAGACCCATTATAGAATACAACGCCTCATTTGGTATGTACCTCTCAAGACATCTGCACCAACTGGAAATACCTCACTAAAAGAATCACAGGCCTAAAGCAGATGCCCTATGCTGACTGCATTAAAAAATTCCATCTATACTGTGTCACATATTGTCTACTCAGAGGCGATCTCTGCTTAACATACAAGGCCATGTCAAACCCAGAGCTGTTGGACATGCTACACTTAAAGAAATCCCAATCCCTCAGAGCCACACACTCCAGAGATCTAAACCTTGTCATCACAATAAACAAAACATGCTGGAGGGATAGGTTTCTGACCCAGAGACTCCCCATACTCTGGAATAGACTGCCCGTACATTTCAAGCAGAGTGCCTCTTTGGCCCTCTTCAAAAGGAACCTTGAAGATTGGATGGGAGAAAGGAAATTCACCCCGGGGATCACGTCAGTCACCTTGCTAGACAGGGGTCCAGGGAAGTAAATAGTGTGGGAAGAAATAGCCAGGGAATTGTTATGGCTAGGCTTGTATAGGCCCTAGGGCCACTAGGCTAGTACCAACCTATGAACCTATGAAAAAAACAAAATGAAACATTGTAATACACAATTAATTATGATGTTATAAGCATTATTCTATGTCTGGTTTCATCATTTAGGATATGTGTTAGCTCACATGAATCCTGAGTTAAAAAGACAGCCACAGAACTTTCCAGTGATAAATAAAATTAAGTAATAGATGTGAAAATGAGTGAAAATGCCTCCATTCAAATGAATGAGGCAGTAATAACAAAATTTTGTGCTGTATGTCTGTTTCCTCCAATGAAAAGCTCATATTTACAGTTAATTTAAGCATAAGAGAATGTTAAATATCTGGGTTGTTTAAAATGTTGAATATGTAATGTTGAAAGAAGTTAAATTATGCCAATCTATGTGGAACGCTTATTAAATCTAAACAAACACATGGATACCTTTACTAGTTACTGTTTTGCATGAATTCCACTGGTTGAAATATTTGGCATTGCATTTAAGGAAAACTCAGAATGAAAGCACCTATATATAGCAGCACATCTATCTAGCAACTTGTGTGATTAATACAAGCTATATCATGAACTTGTAGCTGATAATGGGCTATAGCCCACAAAAGCAGTTGGCCTGGTAGTAATCTATAAACTTGTAGCTGGTAATGGGCTGTAGCCAACAAAACCAGTTAGCCTGGTCGTAACCTATGAACTTGTAGCTGGTAATGGGCTGTAGCCCACAAAAGCAATTAGCCTGGTAGTAATCCATGAACTTGTAGCTGGTAATGGGCTGTAGCCCACAAAAGCAGTTAGCCTGGTAGTAATCTATAAACTTGTAGCTGGTAATGGACTGTAGCCCACAAAAGCAGTTGGCCTAGTAGTAATCTATGAACGTGTAGCTGGTAATGGGCTGTAGCCCACAAAAGCAGTTTACCTGGTAGTAACCTATGAACTTGTAGCTGGTAATGGGCTGTAGCCCACAAAAGCAATTAGCCTGGTAGTAATCCATGAACTTGTAGCTGGTAATGGGCTGTAGCCCACAAAAGCAGTTAGCCTGGTAGTAACCTATGAACTTGTAGCTGGTAATGGGCTGTAGCCCACAAAAGCAATTAGCCTGGTAGTAATCCATGAACTTGTAGCTGGTAATGGGCTGTAGCCCACAAAAGCAATTAGCCTGGTAGTAATCCATGAACTTGTAGCTGGTAATGGGCTGTAGCCCACAAAAGCAATTAGCCTGGTAGTAATCCATGAACTTGTAGCTGGTAATGGGCTGTAGCCCACAAAAGCAGTTAGCCTGGTAGTAATCTATGAACGTGTAGCTGGTAATGGGCTGTAGCCCACAAAAGCAGTTGGCCTAGTAGTAATCTATGAACGTGTAGCTGGTAATGGGCTGTAGCCCACAAAAGCAGTTAGCCTGGTAGTAATCCATGAACTTGTAGCTGGTAATGGGCTGTAGCCCACAAAAGCAGTTAGCCTGGTAGTAATCTATGAACTTGTAGCTGGTAATGGGCTGTAGCCCACAAAAGCAGTTGGCCTAGTAGTAATCTATGAACGTGTAGCTGGTAATGGGCTGTAGCCCACAAAAGCAGTTGGCCTAGTAGTAATCTATGAACGTGTAGCTGGTAATGGGCTGTAGCCCACAAAAGCAATTAGCCTGGTAGTAATGTATGAAGCTGTAGATGGTAATGGGCTGTGAACTAAAGTCTGTAATTTTTAGGCAAGTTTTGCAAACTGTTTCCATGCTTTTTGATAAAATTTATGTTATTTTTCTAGTGACCCTGACATACATTCCAAGTTGATATCACAACCACACCCCTCAAGGCAGTAAGACATCCATGCTCCTACCAGTGTAAGTACTTAGTTAACTGGATCCCCACATTAGAATAGCATGGTGATGTGCCCTGCTCTGTAGTCATGGCAATGAAGGTCAAACTGTTCATGAATCACTCCCTGCCATGACTATAGAACAAGCTCAGAGATGTACATGACACATCATATTCACTGAAATAGAAATGATAATTGTTTTAACATAGCATTTAATAGCCCATCCTTAGCCTGACCAAAGATTTTGGGAGCTATGCAATAACAAGCCACTGGTATGCAGAGAATGCAAGTGTGTATTCTGGCTGCTTTAAGATTTTGTATTATTTTTGATGTATGCCCATGTTTAAAGTTGCTTTTTGTATCAGATATCTTGCTTTGAGTTTCCTTCATTGTGTTAAGCTTATGATAAAGACCACATCTCCACTTCTGCCATGTAGCCATGTAACTGCTAAAAACTGCTATGCTTCATGAAGAGCAAAATTAGTTGTAATATGTACATCACCTCAATTACTGATGAGGTTCTCACTTGTGCCACCAAGTCTTCCATTACTATTAGGGTGTCAAGCCTCCTTCATCTCACGTCTGTGTTATAGTGCACCTTTATGAAGTAACACTTTATCCATTTCAGTGTCCTGTCCATTCAGACCAGTAATCTCCCATACTTCCATTTCCTGCCACCCAACTCCTTCATGCAGAGCTTTGTCAGACTGACAAGTTTCATCACTTAATTACATTTCCTGGCTGTGCATTTCCTTTATCAATGTTATGGTGTATGCAAATAATTAAGGAGCTAGCTCCCAAATGAAGTACAGTATAACATTTATTCACAATGCATTCCATTACTAAGCATTAGTTTCTTTAAGTTTTGGAAAAGCAGTTTCATTCAAACCTTTATTTTCTATTGCACACTTTGTCTTATTCGGGGTCTGAGAGAAGCTGGAGAGTATCCTGCCACTCAACAGTCAAAAGAAAGAGAGTTCATTTTAGATGAAATGACAGTCCATTTCAAACTGCATTCTTATTTTGTTCTCATTACCAGTCCTACCTTTTTCTATACCCTTTCCTTCAACTTGTTTTTAGTAAATTGTGGAAAACTAACTTAAAAGTTTATAACCTATATCTGCAGTTGTTGATTTTTCTGTAGTCCTTATATACAATTTTATTTCACTTGCCTTTAATAAACTGATTTGTAATTATTAATTTCTGTTGGGGGGGGGCTTTTCTCGTAGGAGACAAATGCAAATGAGGCTATTACAACTCAGAGTGGCTATCATGGTCACAACAAGTACATAAATAAGTAAGTGATTAAATAAGTACATGCATACAAACATAAATAAATAAGCAAGCAAGCAAGCATATATCTTTGGGCAATATAGAATCATCAGTTCTCCTACCTGCATATCTTTCAGATCCCTTGGGATATCAGAACATGTGGTAGAAAATTCACATATACACAAAGAAAACATGCAGATTCCATACAGAAGGCACTGTCTTAAATATATGTTGATTATGGGAGAAATTTGTAAACAAATATTACTTTACAAAGTTGTTTGCTTTCATCTCAGATAACAGTAGCATTACTACCTTATAAACAACAGCTCTAATAAGAACAAATTAAATATACCCCCTTTATTAACATTATTCCCACATATACCCAGACTGGTTCATGTTCTTAATGAGTTGTGCAAGATAATATAATCAGAACATTAGCAATAGTTTATGACTAATGCAACAACTTAATAAACTGATGTCTATATGCCATTTAGAGTAGGTCATCCTCATCCATTCCCACTGCTGGAGAACTAAAATGGCATAGCACGGAAGGGCTTCTTGGCTGATAGTTTTCTGTCCAGGACACAGAATATACTGAAACTCCAGATGCCGTCTAGTATTTGGAGTGCAGGCCAGCTGGAGAAGCATTTATCATTTTTTTCTAACCTTTTGATTCACTTTCCAATGCAGCATCAGGGACAGACTATTCCTATCAAAAGGCTTTTCCACTGAGAATATCACTGAATATATAACAATGCCGGTGCTAACACTTATATCTCCTTTCAGTTATATACTCTTATAGTACTCTAAGCAATGCAAAAAAATAGTAATGCTATATGACAGGTTTTGGGATGGCTTTTCTTCTTGTATATAAGAATGATACAAATATTAAACATAACCCTTGATTGAGACCTGAGGTCTGTTTTTGTAGGAAGCTTGGATAAGTTTGTATTCTGTCTGTAAGAAAAAGTTCAGTGTTATGTGTGCCCATATAACCTTTATTTTTAAGGTCAGTAATATGCTCTAGGTTATGGCGTTATACTGGAATTTAATATATGACTGCCTATTGCACTTTGCATAGCTGACTGTTTCAGATGTCCCTCGGAGCAGCCTTAGACATGCAAAGTGCTATAACATCATAGCCTGAAGTAGAGTCATGCTTACTAAACAGTCTGTACAGAAGAGCTATAAATTCAGAGAAAGACAGTGTTTGCTGCTTTGGCAATTTATGGAGGTACACCAAATGCATACTTTATTTGCATGCAGACATAGCAATGAAAGGGATTCAGTAGGAACATGTTACAGTTCAGAAGTTTAGATACTGCAAACATAGTATCACAAACTGTTGCCATGCGACTGGCTAAAATATGAAAACATAGAGTGACTCTGAAAAGTCTCAGTGCAAAATTCAATTAAAGCTACAAGGGTTACACTTCTTTTCAGAAAGCTTGATGTTTAACAGAAATTCTGGGTTGCCATTAAAACAGAATGTACTGTTTTTATCTGTCATATTTGCATTGGAAATATGAGCTACAGTTTACATGTAGATTCTTATATCAAAATATAAATATGTGATTTTTTTTTACCAGTTAAGTCTGAATTACATATTCAAGCTATTTTGACTATTGGCATATGGAAAGAATGCATGTGTTGTTCCCTTATGAGGCAAGCCACATGTGTCACAATTCCTAATTTAGGTTTTGGTCATCTAATCAGAAAAAAAAAAAATCTGAAAATACCTAGATTACTGTGAAATAACATCAAATGTACTTTATTTATTTACTGATTTACTCCTTTATTTATTTATTTATTTATTTATTTTCTCTTTAATGACCTTAATTACTCAAGCAAGGCAGATACCATTCTAGAAGGGGAGAAATTTTCTAACATTTAAAACTGTGCAATACAAAAAAAATGAGGTACCACAGTTGTTAAGCACAGAAACTAGTGTAGCATGTGATGAGGTGGGCTTCATCAGGTAAATGGGAACTCATGAGATTTTTCATTCAAAATGATGTAAACTTAGAAAGACTGCAAAAGTAAATGATACAAAGATATTTAGGGACATGTGCTGTCATTTTGGGAGTTCTCTTTTGCTTTACTAGTGTGACATGAAGAATCTTCCCACAGCTTTGACAGTTTAAATTTAAGGACACTGCTTTCTGTTCCTGCAAACCCTTTTGAATGTGTAGTTCAAGGTGGCAATATTACTAAAATATTACTAAAGAGAGCCTGCCATTTTTAAGTGATACCATCAATTTTTTTCCACAATAAATTTTGTAAGCTTAAATTTTTGGTGTGGGATAACATATTGTGTGCAGTGTATCGCTCAGAAGCTTGATCCTAAGGGCTTAAGCATTGCTAAATATCTAAATGGCATAAAAAAGAAACCCATGTATAAAATTAATTGTATTTTTATTTTTTTTTTTGACAATGTCAGATTTAATTTAATAAATATTTTAATTAAGCACAATCAAATACAGTTGAAATCTTTGGAAAAGACTTTATGGGTTTGAACTTGAAGATTTTTGCTGACTGTACTCTTCCTATATATTAAACTGAATATGAGGATATTTTCCATAATATTAATAAATGGGAAATTGCTGGCAAAAATCACAGTTAAAAAATTCACAGGGACTCCGTGGCTTATAATGATAGCATGGCTTATCTACTTTATAAAAGAACTAATCAGAAAGGAAAGAGACTGGTCCTTTGATCAATAATAGTGGATTGGTTCTGAGTATTAATAAAAACAATCCTGATTTTTTTTTTAAGAAAAAGAGAAAACTCCTTCTCGAAGGCAATCCAACACATTGGCAAAAAAAAAGAATAGTTCCTAAACAGGTTCATCTCTTTTATGAGACAAATTAAATTTACAGTAGGAATTATATCTGGATGGTGACTCTTCATGCAGTCTCTACAGTGAAGAGTGTTGCAATTTGAATTGTGCAATAACAATTTGGACCTGAATGTCAATAAAACAAAAAAAAATATTATTGACTTCAGAAATAGCTCTGCCATGCACCTGCCCCTCAAGTGTAATAGTCAAGAAGTGGAGAGAGTCCAAACTGCAAAGTTCCTGGGGGTACATATATCAGAGGATCTTTCTTGGAGTACAAATACAGGCCAGCTAATTAAAAAAGCCCACCAGTGACTACACTTCCTAAGAAGGCTGAGAAAAGCAAAGCTGCCTGTGAATGTTCTAATTACCTTCTATAGAGGAGCCAACAAGAGCATTATCACCAGCAACTGCACTATATAGTTTGGTAACAGCACAATGGCCGAAAGGAAGAAGCTGCAAAGAATAATAAGAACAGCAGAAAAGATCGTGGGCACTAGTCTTCCTACCTTACAGGAGCGCTTTGAACTGAGATGTAAAAAGAGGTCCCACAAAATATTGAGTGACACTTCTCATCCAGCTTATGGTTGGTTCACTAAACATGCTTCTGGTAGAAGGTTTTGGAGTATCCCCTGCAGGACCTCCAGATTCATGAACAGTTATTATCCAACTGCAATAAGACTCATTAATGCAGACATAAATCTGGATGTATCAAAACTATAATAGATTGTTACACTCTCATTCTTTTTCTTTTTTTATACAGTAATTCTATTTATTTATTGCAGACTAAAATTAATATATTCTCATTTAAGTACAATTCCAGTCACTTCCTTATGTGCAATATCACCCAATCTCACCTCTGTGTATAGTGTACGTTTCTTTTCATGTGTTAATTATCTAGTAGTCAGTGTTGTCCAATGTAATAAATAGTGTATAAGCATGTGCAACAGCTACTTAGATATTTAGTTTTGTACTATAGTTATTGTTTATTGTTTAATACCTATCATGTCTGTCTTTTTGTGCTTGTTTTCTCCTGTAAAAGAGCTGACACTCGAAATTTCGTTTAGGTAGAACTTGCATTTCCTAAATGATGATAACATTTCTTCGAATCTTCTGGAAAAGGGCACATCTAATTCACCAACAAGGAAGCATCAGTGAGCCAAATACTATAAGAAAAAGTAAAATTGAAAGCAATTAAGGTATGGTTCCACTCAGTGATATAAAGATTAAGTTAGAGAGAAGGTTTTCATTTATATTGTCTCTTACAGTAAAATTAACACAGACCTTGCTAGACTCAAAATTTTATGTCAGAAAATTGAACTTGACTTTCTTTATTGATTCAGATAAGGTAAGTTTAGCCAAATTTGTTTTCTTAAACCAAATATCTTCAGTATTAGAAGCATTTGAGACTTTATGTGACCTGACATATGCAGAATGTAATTTTATTGGAACCACCCACTAGAAAGCTTTATAATACAGAATATGGATAAAAAAGAACATTAGCATTTCTAAGATACAATAATTTATGATCCATGCAAGAAAACGAGAGCAGATGTCTGATTGTCATGGATAATCAAGAACATGCTGATAAAATGTAGAGTATGATAGCTGATAGTACTTTTTGCATTAAAGTTTCTAAAAAAGGAGATTGTTGAAGCTTCCTGGAATGTAAATAGTGTATTACTTGACTAGTTATAAAATGGATTTTTGTTTTGAAAATATATGACTTTTTGTCAGTAAAACACCCCATGATTGGGGTTTTATTTTAGGCTTCCCAAAATATCATAAAAATAAGATGGACCTCCTCCCTTTCATGCAGTTCTTTCAGTGTAAAGATCTAAGACTAAATGTATTTCAATTTATCTGGTGCAGCTGTTTAAAAGGTGGTTCAAAGCATGCTATCATATGTTAGAGATTCCTGACACATTGTAGAAAAGTTAAAAACAGTTTATCTAACTAATGTTGACAGGAGTCTAACTTTACTGACTGCAGATGTTGTGTCACCATATTTGGAGTTTCTTCAAGTGAAAGCTGTCATCTTGGCCAGAGCTTTTGCCAAAAACTTTACAGTGACAACATACATATCATGTGTTGTTTATTTGAAATAGTTTTAGATAATAACTGTGTGGTTATGGTGCTGCAGTCACACTCACCTTCACTAATATGGTTTTAAATGAATGGGAAGGAACATTATTATACAAAGTAAAAGACTTCCAAAATGTGATTTTTCTCTTATAGATTCATCAATGGCCTCTTTTTTGAGTGTTTGGTGGCAACATGGGCAAGATGATTAAGTTTCAATGAGAAATACAGGGGCATGTTTTTCTTAATTTCAGTTAACACTAGTGATGACTTCATTAATTTTTTGCAGATTCACTTTATTTTTGATAGGAATACTATACACTTTTTCTTCAATTTATGTAGAAAACTCATCTTTGCTAATAATTATATACATGTTTCTAGTAATCTGCTGACACACAAAGAAGACTGGTGAAAAATCAGTCGATAAGATTAACAAGCTTAATAATAACAGATAATTGTTTAAATGTGGAGATGGACAACTTGATCTCATTGTAAAAAGGTGTTATCATGCCAATTTTGTTTCTGAAATAATAGCAGAATAAGAGAAGAAACTAAAAGTGGTAGAAATACAATATATAAGCTCATTTTAATCAATGAGCCATTACAGACAAGTTCTAGTTGGCCTCATACAAAGTCCAACAAGAATTTTGTTAATCTTTTTTATCTTATAGTGTAGATAGTGATAGTATAATAACGTTAGTACTGACAAAAGGAAATTGTTTGTAGGACATCCAGAATTATTCAGAATAGCAGGGATAAAACCTACTTTTATTGGAAAGAGAAGTAGCTATTTAAAAGCATTTTGAGAAAAGGTTGACTAGGGAAAGTTATTCATGGGTATGAATAAGCAGCTAGGTACACATTCCTGTTGCTTTTGCAGCTGGTTTAGATTTGTTAATAAGGATCCACTTATTCATTTGGCATATATATATAGGTACTTTACAGTCCTTGGAAATTTGAATTGTCAGAATACTTCATATTATATTTGGTAACAGGTAAATCTTTTTCACTTTCTTATACAGGTAAAAAAAGAAAGTTAAATCAATGGATTTGGAAGTGAGATCTAGCTGAAGGCAACCTAGGCACCTGCCTAGGGCCCAGAGCTATCTGGGAGGCCCCATCAATACTGTTAGCTCCATCGTTCATGACACCAGTATAGTTTACTGATGGACCATTATAGTTGCCACATTCATCAGTAACATAATTTAAAAAAGTGCCAGAGTCCTGTTCATCCTACTGTTGCCACTGTCAATAGCAACTTGCCTGCGATATATCAAGCTGACCTGCTGCACTGGCTGCATGAACATACACTTGCTTTTGCTTCCATATATGGGGAGCAATAACAGAGATTTATTTTTTTATGTTTAGCTCATGTAGTGTGAGTTGAGCAGTGACAGAGTGATGACTACAGTGTCAGAATAAAGGGAAAAGTGCCCTTATTGACTTTGTCCCAATTCTGGAAGTAAGAGTTGTTGGTAGAATCACAGGAGACAGTGTTTTCTACTGACTTTTGATATATAAGGACAGTGCAGATAGTGATGTTAAATTAGCATTTTCTATTTTTTTCCACTTTAGTTTGACTTTATCTACCTCAACCAGCTACAGCACCTTTAGAAAGAGGAAGTGTTATACTTTTTGAGTTTTGCAGCAGTTTTCTGTTCTTCCTCTGACTTAGAAGAGACAGGCATTTTTCTTCTGCTGCTAGCCTATGACCAAGCTGATTCTTTTCTTCATGTGAGGTGGGAATGATTGAGAGTATCTCTGACTCTGATGATTCAGACTTCCTGCCACTGCTAGTTCTTCAATGTAGTTGAAATGGCACATCAGTAAATTGTTTTAATAAAGCACATTGCTTTATATCATTCCCCATTGTTGTAAAAAGTGAGAAGCTGAGCTAACAGATAAGGCAGGAGGGATGACAGTCAGCAGTTACTATGGCCCTCTATGCCTCATTTGTATGAGGAATTTTTCACGTTAGTCTTAAAAAGTTCAGGCTGTTGCACATTGAAACATAGCTCTCAGCTATCCTAGAATTCAAAAAAAGTCCTTGATTTGACTGACAGTTTAGGTTTATTTCTTGTAAGATTTGTGGTTTTGTAGGTTGTGGCAAATTGTCAAAGAAGGTAGTCACTAAATAATGATAGATATTTTAGTTTCAAACTTCATATCCTTCAGAAAACACATGCTAATGCAAAAAGTGTTATTCAAGTAATGTTCTAAGTATATAAGAGCAATATTTAAAATCTGACCCTGAATTTGTGCCTTTGTCCTTCATTATTTGTTGTCATTTTTTCCATTGTTTGTTAGCTTTACCCCTCATTCTTGTGGTAAAAGATTGAAAGTTATGCATTGAAAGGTTCGGCAGACATTTAGTGTTAAGAATTTTTTTAACTAATATCCATGATAAATAAATAACACTGAACTGTGTTAATTCATCAAAATAACTTTATATAAGTATAAACTAACACACCTATGCTCATCATATTGATCAGTGCTGCAGTAGTCTTAGCTATATGAGTTATATTCTACCAAAGATAAAACAGTCGGATGGCCAGTTTCCAAAGCTTCAGGGCACCTTCCACACACTCAAACCATTAAGCAGCTCAAGCTGAGCTGCCTAAAAAGACAGGTTTGAGTGCGAAGCCTTTAGAGCATACCTGCTGCTGTTCCATTGTTAGGCATTTAATTTCCCTTTGGGGAAAAACATTCCACATTTAAATATTCATTGCTTAATTGTACTTTCCTTGTTAAGAAAGTTATTTTTCAACTAAGAGTTTGCGTTTTAATGGACTGTCTTGAGAATTAACTGTACTTTTAAATGGAAGTGCATTTTTTTCCTGTTAGATTAAAAGTTGTTAAAAGTAGTTGAAAACCCCTTTTTCTGGAAACATTGTGTTTATTTTACTTTTTGGCATTGGCAACATATATTAAAGTGCTTTTTACTGTGTTTTATTGGGTAAAAGTTGTTTGTCTTTTCGGCTTTTCCCTGTTAGGGGTTGCCACAGTGGAACTCCAGTCCACTAATGACTGGCAGTAGATTTTTATGGTGCCGAGTTGCCAGCCTGACGCCCAACCTTCAATGAAGGCATGCCCATTTACGCATGTCTTTCGAACACCACTCAACTGTGGGGAGGATATGCAGACTCCACACAGAAGGCACTCCAGCTGAGAATCCAACAAGAGAACCTCTTGCTGTGAGACAACAATGCTACCACTGCAGCCCCGCGGCTAATTTTTTAAATGTTTAACTACTTGTGCTGCTTGCTTTCTCCAGGAAAGAGGCAACATTTTTGGCTTGAACATGGAACGATCTACTGATGCCAAGGTCAGTCTTTCTTCCAGCCACAAAAAAAGTTAAGCAAACAATGTTTGCCACCACAGCAGGCTAGCACTTTGCCTCAACCATAAGTGGGTGACTCTGCTGTGACCAAAGATAGTTCTTTATACCAGTCATCTTTTATCCTGGATCCCTCTGGTGGAGCACTTACAGCCACTCTGGACTGGGAGTTAACAATGTGTTCTGCAGCTGCTGGGCCCCTTCAGTGAGCAAGGGAAAGCCACTACTGTTGCTCTTGGGAGAAGGAGCAGGAAAGTATTCCCTGCTTAGTCAGAATGAGGTGCCCATCCCTGGGGAGGCTGATGCTGCCCATAACCACCAAGCTGCCCCCATTTTGCTTGTCAAAAAAAAAAAAAAAAAACAGAATACCAAACATGTATCTGCTCCTGCTCAAATTTCCCTGGACAGAGATAGTTTACTAGATCCAGCTGAGGGTCTTATTCAGGATATTGATTCTTCTTATAAGGTGCTTGGTGGTAAATTTATTTATTTATTTATTGACATTTGTTGACTGGGATAGTCCGACTGGGCTAGTGCCATTTTTTTTGCAGAGACCCGGGGAGAAATGAAAAAAGGATAACGTTTTTCCTGAAGGGATTCAAGATTCTCGATCTGGAAAGGAAAATTAAGGGACAGATTCAGGGTTTTCTCCTCAGATTTCTGACTCAAATTCAGAGGAGAGCATGGTATCTGATTGTTTCTGTGGGGTTTCTCTTTTTCTGAGACTATTTTTCAGAAAATACCAGTATTTTCAGTTGGAAAATACTGAGTGAGGTTTCTAATTCCCTCAGAAAATAATACGCATGGTTACAAATGGAATTTCCAGAACCTTCACCCATTCTCCCAGTGCTGTCAGCATTGGAGGATGTGTGTGTCACTGCCTGCAATTTTCTTGATAGTCAGCTATCTTCCCCTAAAACGGCAAACTGATTGTACAAAGTTTCACAGTTGCTTAAATTTTTATACACTCATCCCAAACATGAACCAGCAGCTATAGCTTCAGTTAATCTTACTGCTGCTACACATTTACTTAATTCTAATCCTACAGTGATGGGAAAATAATTGATAAGTATGGGAAAAATGTATACTTCTTCAACTTTGATTTTCAGAGAATTGTCATGCGCATATGTTAAAGTTTATTCTGACTATCTGTGAAAATATGAGGAAAGTTTTGTCTGCAATTATTTCATGTGAGGAAAAGTCTGCTTTAAACAGTTTAGTTTCTTCCATCTCACAGGTCAGAACTCATTGTTTAAAGTATGTATATGACTCTATTGATACTTTTTTCAGAGCAATGGCAACTAGTGCTGCTTTGAGAAGGTTTGCTTGGCTGCATTTCTCCAAACCTCTCAGAAAATGGGACAATTGAGATTTTAAATTATCCTTGAAAAGCAATTTAATTTTTTGTTCCCTCTGCTTCAGAGGTTATCAAAAAGTGTGAGATAAGCACAGGAATCTCTCAGGTTTTTCAGGCCTACCCTTGTCCAATTTGTCAAGAAACAAAATAAGCAGTTTCAATAAAATGCAAGTATACAGACATTTAAGAAACAATGGCAAAGAGGTTCAAAAAGAAGACAGGAACTGCCATAATCAAAGGACCACCCAGCAAGTCAGAGTAACTATTGAAGGGACCATGTCCCCACCCCACACACACACACCCTGGCAGTGTCTTTTCCCTTCCAGAAAGGCCAAATGTCCACTTTCCTCTTTGGCAACAGATAGTTTCAGGCAAATGAGTTCTGAAAATCATTCATCAAGGTTACAGAGGACACTGGGAGGAAATTCCACCTTTTTACTGGGTAATTTCTTATCTACCAGACCAGACTTCTACATTTCCCCCTGTATCTCAACATATGTTGTCCCAGGGAGTTAAAGAGCCTCTTCCTCCTTCCTGGTTTATGAAAGATTTTTTATTCATGGATATTTTTGGTGCCAAAGAAAGTTCTCTGCCTTACCATTGGACTATCCACTGCACCAAAAGTGTTCACAAAGTGCCTAGCTACAGTTATAGCTCATTCCAGGCTACAGGGTATCAACATTTTCCATATTTAGATGACTTGCTTATCTTTGCAGAGTCTTTTACAAAGTGTCAGGAATCTTCACTTGGGTGACAGATCTCTTACACTAGCTAGGATTCCAAGAGAGCACTTGGAATCTGCTTTGATTCTATCAGACAAGATTGTTTTTCTGGGGTGTCTATGAGACACCTCAGTTCAAAGAGCATTTTTTTGCACAGAAAAACGTAGATCTAGTTCTAAATTTTTTTCTTTGGTTTTACACTCAGACTTTGGTCTCTACAAGGGAATACCTCTGGTTTTGGGGTCTCATGGCATCTATGTTTCTCATGGTACCCCTGCAAAACTCACATGAGGAAGATATAATGGTATTTAAAGTCTCTTTTGGTTCCAGCACAAACACTCATCATTTCAAATCCTAGTTCTGGGATTTGTCAGAAAAGAAATCACTTGGTGGAGACAACAAATATCCCAAAATCCAGGTATCCCTTTCTCCCTTCTGCTCCAAGCAGCCAGTAACCACAGGTGCTAAGGACTTTACTTTGAGAGCAGTTCCAGAAAGGATAAAAGTGCAATGTGTTTGGGGCACAAACACATGAATATAAAAGAAATGCTTGCTCTAATGAAGTTATCTGGACCTCTTCAAGTTGATACATAGAATACCAAAGTCATGTGGTAAATCAGCAAGCAAGAGGGGGCCAGGTCATATTCTCTCTGCAGATAAGCCATGTTAGCTTGGGGTATAGCTTCATAGCACAATTTCATTCTACAGGCATCCTACATCCAATCAGAGCAAAACTGTTTGGCAGACAAGCTGACCAGGACAAAGACAGACCCTCATAAATGAAGACTAGATCAGGGGTCTTCTGAGATTTGATCAATCTGTGGAGTATTCCCTGAGTAGACCTCTTTGCCCCATCTTTGTACAATCAGCTGGTAAAATTCTGCTCCAGGACTCCATGGAAGATGGATGCCTTTACCATTCCTTGGATAGGAGTGTTCTTGCTTACCTTTTTACCCTTTCCACAGGTATCCGGGTTACATCAGAAGATTCAGGAGTAATCCCCCAAGATCATTGTAGTGAGCTCTCTTCTGGCTCAGGCAACAGTGGTGCTCCATTCTTTTAGAAATGGTTAGGGGCAATTACCATCACAGAATGGATCTACGTTCATAGGAATATGGATGTGTGATACACTCCTGACCCTAGTCAACTTTGACTGAATGCCTGGATGATTACATCTTAATTCCTTTTAGGTACCTGTTTACTGAGGACATGAAGCTAGTATTAATGGAAGCAAGAAAGTCTGCTACTAGAAAATCATATATTAGCAAATGGAAATGGTTTTCTAGTTGGTGCCAATAACATAACCAACATTTTTTCAGGGATAGTGTTTCTCTAGTTTTACAATATTTGTGTATGTTACTATCCAATACCCATTCTTACAGTTCCAGAAAGGCTCATTTGTTGGCTATATCAGCTTGCCTGCCCATGGATCACAATCTTTCAATGCATTCTCATGTGAACATGTTTTTGAAGGCAGTTTTGCTTAAGAGACATCTAAGAAACTGGTGACTCCTCCTTGAGATCTTAATTTTGTGTTAGACAAGCTAACACTAGTTTCGTTTGAACCAGGTTATCAAGCTGACTTGAGTTTCTTTAACTTAACTGTTTTATTGCTTGTTCTGACCTCTGCAAGAAGAGTATCTGAGTTACAAGCTCTTACAGTGGGTCAACCCTATCTCATTTTCACAGAGTAAAGGTTTCTTTGAGAACCAGTCCTTCTTTTATGCCTGAAGTGGTTTCCTAATTTACTGTAAGCCAAACTATCCATCTCCCTGTTTTCTTCCCTTAACCCACAAATGAACGAGAAAGGACAGTCTGTAACTTGGATGTCCACAAACAACTAAGGTGCTATCTTGATAGAACAAAACCTTTCAGAACTTCATATCAATTGTTCCTTTCTTGTGGAGGTTAAGAAGGGACAAACTGTGTTTAAACAAGCTATTTCCAAATGGTTGTCTCAGGTTATTACCTTCTGTTCATAGGTTCATAAGTAGGTACTAGGCTATTGGACCAAGGGCCTATGTAAGCCTAGCCAACAAGGTTCCCTGGCTTATGCCACCCAAGAAAGTTATTTTCCTGTGCCACTGTTGAGCAGAGACACAGAAGTGATCCCAGGGGTGTATTTCCTATTTCCCATCCATTCATCAAGATTTTTCTTGAAGAGTGCTAATGAAGAACTTTGCTTGACATAGATGGGTAGCATGTTCCAGAGTATGGGAAGTCTCTGGGACAGGAATCTATCCCTCCAGCATGTCCTGTTTATTGTGGTGACAAGGTTTAGGTCCCTAGAGCATATAGCTTGGAGGGATTGGGATTTCTTTAGGTGTAGCATGTCCAACAGCTCTGGGTTTGACATAGCTTTATATGTTAGGCAGAGATCACCTCAGAGTAGGCGATATGCTACGGAGTAAAGCTGGAGTTGTTTGAGGCGGTCAGTGTAGGGCATTTGTTTGAGGCTAGTAATCCAATTTGTGAGGTACTTCTGTGACCTTTCCACCTGCTGCAGATGTCTTGTGAGGTACATTCCAAAAGTGGTGTTGTACTCTATAATGGGTCTAATGAGTGTCGAGTAGAGGGGAACAATGACCTCTTTTTGCCTGGATGAGAACCCTTTTATGATGAGGTGTGCCACATAGAAGGACTTCCTGACTACTGTGGTAATGCGACTATCAAAGGAGAGACTACTGTCCACCTGAGTCCCAAGGTCTCTTATCACACATTCAGTGTTAAGTAGATTGCTGCCTATGTGGTAGTTCATGAGTATAGAGTTTTTACCAAAGGGGATGACACTGCACTTTTTGGCATTGAGCTTGAGGCCATGGCTCTGACACCAGGCATCTGTCTCAGCGAGGCCCTTCTGTAGGATGCCCACATCATTTGGGGACTTGATTATGGCTCCTAGTTTGCAGTCATCTGTGAAATTCATTAGTCAGAGGCCTTCTGTGTTAGCCTGTACTTCAGATAAGTAGATACCAAACAGGAGAGGTCCCAGGACTGAACCCTGTGGTACTCCACTTGTCACTGCTTTGAGGTCAGATTTGGAGTCTGTAGCTTTTACAGTGTGGGTTCTGTCAGTGAGCCAGTTGGCAACCCATCTTGTGACATAGGGATTTATACCTAGTTTAGTGAGTTTAACTATAATTCCAGAATGGGGGATGGTGTCGAAAGCCTTGGCGAGGTCAAGATAGGCTGTGTGAACCACCTTACCCTCATCTACAGCTTTGGTGACTGCCTCAAAGAAGTCGATCAGGTTCAGAAGACATGTTCTGCCTTTCACAAACCCGAACTGGGTGGGATCCAGAGTTTGGAAGTTACCAATGTCTTTGTTTATGAGTTCCATGATGATACATTCCATGGCCTTGCAGACCAGGCTCATCAGGCTAATAAGTCGATAGTTCCTGGGATCAGTGGTGGCTCCTCCTTTGTGGAGTGGGATAACTGTTGCTGTGTGCCATTCAGTGGGCACAAAGCCTGATGTGAGGCTATTTTTGAACATGGTTCTCAAGTGGGGAGCCAGTTCGTTCTGAAGTTCATGTAAAACACAGCCTGGGATGTTGTACGGTCCCATGAATGCTGTGTTTTTGGCTTTAGAGAGTGCAGCTTTTACCTGCGTAGTTGTGATTACAGGGACTCTGCATTCTTCCTATATAGATATGGGCCCTTTAGGGGGTGAGGGGTAAAGTTAGCACTGAACCTATCTGCCAGGATGTTGACAATATCAGTTGGTTTTGTAATTTTCATGCTGTTGTGCTGCAACTCAAAGCAGATCTGGGTGTTGCCATTGAGATTCTTGACATAGCTATAGAATGCTTTGTGGTTGTCTTTAGAATTAGTGGCGATTTTGTTTTCGTAGCTAGCTTTGGAGGATCTTATAAGGGATCTCAGCTTCTGACTGAGGCTGACCATGGAGCTCCTCCACTCATGGGATTTTACTCTCTTTTGCAACAGTTTCTTCCTTCTGTTGGACAGTTTGTTTATGGCAGGGACCACCAGATTGGCTTCCTTTTTTTGGAGGATAGCATCTTGGTTCTGTTTGGGATAGCACGATTCATGCACTCGTGTAAGTGCTTATAGAGTGCATTTGTGTAGGAGTCAGCAGCTGTAACTGTATTGTCCATCTGCATGGGTGTCATGAAGTTCATCACTTCTGTCTTAAGAAGCATGAAGTTGGCTTTGGAGAAAAGTTTTACCATGGTTTCCTTAATGGGGGCGTGGGTGCGAGATGTGAATATCGAGGGTGATTAGCTTATGGTCGAATCGGACCAGCGAGGAATTGACTTCAGTTGTGGAACACCGGTCACTCATGTTGGCAATGACTAGGTCTAGGATATTGTTGCCCCTGGTGGGGGTGTGGATAAGTTGATCCAGGGCATTGGAGTTTATGAATTCCAGAAAGCATTGAGCTAAGGAGTTGGTACACGAGTTGTTTTCCCAGTTAATGGTGGGGTAGTTGAAGTCGCCCATTATTAGGGTGCTTGGTTGAACCTTAATATTTTCCAGTACATCAAGAAATGAGGAGTGGGAATCCTGGGGCATGGTGGAGGATCTGTAGCAAGCTACAATTTGGATTGCAGTTTTGCCCAGAGTTAGTTGCACTTGGATAACCTTGGATGCATTATGCTGAGCAACTAGCCTGGAGGTGTGGATATCCTTAATGAATATGGACACACCTCCACCTTTGGTGTTTTGGTCCAGGTTACATGGCCGAGAAGTGTGGTATGAGTTATAGCCTGGTAGTGCAGGGGTGCTCTCTGGAGCCTTGAATCAGGTCTCATTCACTGCACATTTATTCAAGACTGTCAATATGCCTGAATTGAGAGATTCTTTCATTAACTTTGTTACTGTACATTACACTTTGACAGTAATTATTCTTTACTGTGTTATTCTCACTTCAATAAAATAATTTCAGGCAGTTATAGGGCTCGCTCTACCAGGGTCTTGGCTTCATCTTTGGCTTTTTGGAAAGAGGTGAATTCTAGAAGTAATCTGGAAGCAGCAAATTAATCTTCTGTGCATATGTTTACAAAATACTACAAGCTTGATTCCTTCTTTAGGTTTAGATCACACTTTTCTAGGATCATTATTCTGGCACTCCTGGACTGTTCCCCTTGCTTCCCCCAAAATTTTGTTAGCTATGGTAATTTGCCCATACAGCTAGGTCTACTGC
This sequence comes from Protopterus annectens, assembly GCF_019279795.1. Taxonomy (NCBI): domain Eukaryota; kingdom Metazoa; phylum Chordata; order Ceratodontiformes; family Protopteridae; genus Protopterus; species Protopterus annectens. The sequence goes on from NC_056733.1 coordinate 283,469,182, forward strand.
AGCACTGATCAGTATAATAGTAGATGGTCGAAATGATGACTGCTACAGTAGCCACTCCCTCCTTCCACCCTTTGTGGAATCTGGTGCATTATGCTAATATCATCGGCAAAGTTGCGGATAACAATGTAATATATAAATGTGCCATAGTGAACTTGGAATATCTTGGCGCACATTGGGGTATCTCAGTAGTAACAGGGCACTGTACATTACTTGCAAGTAACCCGTAAGTAACAAAAAAATTGCTGTCAAAGTGTAATGTGCATTAACAAAGTTAATTAAAGAATCTCTCAATTAAGGCATCTTGACAGTCTTAAATAAATATCTATAACAGAATCTCTCCAGTATGCTTAAGTACAACTATGAAATTTCATGTTAAGTCCGTTATAAAAATATGCTAGCAATCACTTAGAGATTTTGATGTAGTCTGTAAATTTTCCTAATAAAAAAATTAATAAAGGTGATTATGGCCACTTTACCACAGCTAACATTAGCTAACGATAGATGCAGGACTTGGGTGGGGAGCACAGGTAACACCCACACCTAAGGAAAGTGGGAGCTAGAAAAGAAGATGTGGGATATGGGTGAAGAACAGGGACACACAAGAGGGACTTTGGACAAGAAAATCAAACGGAAAGTCAGAGGGGCATGGGCAGTTTTTATTTTTTTTTATTTTTTTATTTTTTGGTGGAAATAGGCCCTATTTTTATTTTTTTAGGAATAGATGGAAAGATAAAAATAGTAAAGAGGAGAAGAAGACCATCACAGCAGGTATAGCAATAGAACAAATATCACAAAACATGACAAACAAAGGGTGCAAATAACTCAGTAAGGACATGTAAGTTACACAGACAGCATAATGCACAACATGGGCAATGGAAAGTTGTCAAACAGGGTGGGGATGCATACCATCCATGGTGAAATGCAGAAAAATGTATCTGCCTATGCAGCACCACATTGCAGCATGTTGCAAACTGTGTAGCAGTAATATCCTGATGTGTATGACTAATGGTAGATGTGTGTTGTAGGGTAATAAATAAGGATCACAGTACACATTGGATAGATAAGCACATATCCAAGTAGTTGTCAGAAGTGCATGTATAAGCCAAGCAACATCATGGATGAGCAAATGCAGATCTATGAATGCCTGATAACTCCAGCAGAGGTCAGAAATGAACCTGCAACTACACATGTGAAAGACAAACAACCAAGTACACTTCCAAACAGCAATACTGCAATAACGCAGCAGAATGGCTGCTAAATAGAGAAGTAGGTGTACACAATCCAAACAAACATGTAATGGAATGCATATATATGACACACGTATGCCATGTCAATAGCAACACACAGGTGTAGGTGTATATGAATGACTGCCTGTGGCTTAAATGCAACGTACATGATAAAATGTCAATACACATCCAGACACCAATGACATGTAAGAATATTCGCAAAAATGCAACACTACAACTTAAAACAATATCAGGTTGTGCATGTGAATTTCAACAATGTGGTTAGCATACAAGTTTAATGAAAACAAGGATGTATTGCAAGCAGTAGCCAGTGACATGGTGCAGATGTCCTGCATCCATAAAATGACCATACATTTGGCACATGTTTACCATGTCAGCAATGTAATACATGACAACGGACAATAACTGCAACAAGGGTAAACATATCTGCAAAATGTATTACATTAATACAAAGGTGAACGTGAGGTGGACAACCTGGCCAACATCAAGGAAGACAATGATAAAGCAGGACAATAGGTTAAGGTTACACATCACAAATGTTGTTTCTGTCAAACAGGGTGCTGTCAAAGCCTACCCATAATACATTTAAACAAATGGTAAATGTATGTCACATGGGCAGAGAGTAGTGGTGATGTCCACAAAAATGGGCATGTATAAATCACGGAAGCACTTTACTATCTCAAAATACTGAAATATCAAATTTCAGTATCTCGAGATGAAAATGCTGAAAGTGCAATTGAGTGAAACTGCACTTGATTGAATTCAAAGCGCCGGTTCGCGGTTATGGTGGCATGGTATGTGGGATTTGCTGTGTTTGTAAGGTGAGGTGTGCTGTGGGATATGGTTTGCCTCCCGTTGTGTGGCTATAAGTGGAGATTCAGGTAAGTGCTGTTTTTTTAAGGGTTTTGGGTAGGGATTTGAGTGTATGTGAGTGTGTTGGGAAGTTTTAGGAGTAGGTTAGGGTAAGTAGGTAAGAGTGTGAGTATGTAAGTGTTGAAAGTGGTGGTGTTTGTACGTATGTGGTGTGTGTTTGTGCAAGGGAAATATAGAGTATGTAGTGTAGTAGTGGGTTAGTGTATTTGTCTTTTTAGCGGGACCTCGGAGTTAGTATATATATATATATATATATATATATATATATATATATATATATATATATATAAGTAGTGAGGGGTGCAGTAGGGCTTGCCCTCCTGCTTATATCTAGAGTAGGTGTGTGTATTTGTGTTGTTTTGTTTGTGTGTGTTTTATTGATTTGTTGTAGTGCGTGGAGGAAGGTGTATGTATGTTTGTGTAGGGGAGGGTGTATTTAAAAGTTGTGATTTTTTTTATTTCGTGCTTTTGGGGTTCTGATATTGTGAATGCTTGGCTTTATAGTCTCGAGATACTTGAATCCATAAATCACACATACACAACAATGTGCAATCATGTATGATCAACAGGCATAGGTAAGCAAGCAAAGAATTTCAATCACATATGGATATCTTGTCATGCCAATGTTGAATAAACAACCACAGGTGTATGTCATGTACCCTGCTCATTACTGAGCAGAGGACATTACTATGAGCATCATTACAACACATCAGCAATAAGTCACTGAATGCTCACATATCAAAGGTACAATGGTGTTTCCGTGTGGATCGGACTATTGTCAAAGATATGCAAAATCATAAGTTAATGTGCACAGATATTGCCAGAAGGTATACATTTATGTGGCAAATAATTATTAAGAAAGAATTCATGTCAGCACTGTGGTCACAACCAGTGAGAGCAATGAAAAACCATCATTCCTCAGAAAGTGGGACAGTGTGACAATGTCATGTATCACATAGCTTCTGTTAAAAGAGACATAAAATGTGTTATAAATTAGGGACACCATAAGATATGCGGGAGGACTGCATTTAAAGATATTCCTTGGCAAAGTGCACATCACAAATCGAATGCATACATCAATGGTTTACTATCAAAATGTTGTACATAACTAGTGCGAAGTTGTAATACCAAAAGTACCTTTTTAAAAATCCGTATTATCGAAAAAAAAATGTTGAACGCACATAAGCGAATCAAGACTTGTATTTCCTATTATACATATTGGCGTTTAGTGTGCAAAATTCTGATTACTCGCCGTAGTCCTGTATGTTAGTTAAACCATCCAGAATTACCTTACCTTAGTTCACATTGTTGCAGGGGGCAAACAATCCTTGCACCCCTCAAGCCCCATGCAAATTATATATAACAACTCCGAGATCTCACAATAGTAGGGAAAAGGGTTAACACTGCAACTGTCGATTGCAGGGATATCATGTCACTGTTACTCTTCCCAAAATACAGAATGTTGCATGTGTGCATAACAAAAACACATAAAATATGCCTTCTTACTACTATATGTCTCCGCTATTACCAGGACATCCAGGCTCGTGATTATCACACAGTAACGCTATATGCTGAAGCAATCGCTTATGTATTCACATGGAAACATGAATATACTTTCTTGCATTCTTTTGTTAACGTTGAGCAGACTAACGTGGAAGTACAGAAGTAGTGACATAACACTGTTGAAAACATTGAATTCTACTACAGTAATTGTTTGGTTTGACATTTTTAGCAGTTGATATTCCGATTCATGATCATTACATTCGAAAAAATGATCACATGCACAAATCCCATTCAACATTGTGATAGTAAACCTACATCAATCTATCTCCCTGTTTTGCATTTGAGCTGTAAGTCTGACCATATGCCTCCCACAAAAGATAAGGATGAGGTGCTTGTTGAAGTGAATTTAATACTGAATAATAAAAATCACACTCAACAGCAGTTTTGCAAATAATACCATATTCCACAAAAGGTTTTGTCTGAAATATAACAGTCTGTTCCAAGTTGTACACATAACACTGTACTTAAAGATTTGCTGTTAACAGAACATTATGGATTACAAAGATATTTGTAGGAATTCAATGAATAACTGAGTTATTCATAACCATGCACAAAATAAACATTAATATTTAAAAAAATCAGGTATGTAGTATATTGTGAAGAGATAAATAATTTTTTTAAGGGGTTATGGTCTGATAATTGCTCTTTTTGTAATACTAATGAATGTTTCACTTCCTGTATCTGTAAAAGCCAAATAATAAAAGCTCTTTTGAACTCTCTTGGCAGTTGCCAGAAACGTTTTTACAAGAAAGCTGGAAATTGAACTTAGTTCCTACATTCAAAGATTATTTTTAAATTTAACAAAAATACTATGTAAAAATGAAAAAATAAGTGATCAGAATAAGATCTATAAATCATAGTAAGACATTTAGTTGTTGGGATAACCTTGAAATGTTGCTATTCAAATACCAAGATTCAGAATTTGTTAATTCTATAAAATTACCTTGATGATTCAGTGTATTCCTATTACTGCATAATGATATGTGAAGTAGGATTTCTTCCTTTCACTGTATATATTATAAATATGTTAAATTAATAAACATTTTCTTAAAACAGCAGTTATGTAGAGAAGACTATTCAACAATGTGTCAAATAAACCAAGATAACAATATAATGATGTTTCCCTACGTGGATTTGAACCCACAGCATGCCAAAATATATAGTATAGTGATATGTTTCCCCTACATGAATTTGAATGCACAGCATGTCAGAATATCCAATATAATGGTATGTTTCCCCTATCTGGATTTGAACTCACAGCATGCCTAAATATAGGCTTGCTGGCTGATTTCTTTATAGGTCAGGCTATTAGACAACACACATTTTTTAATGAAGAAAGAGCTACTGCATTTATTTATCCATATTCTTGAAGATGATTAAATACAGAAACTTTTATCACTTATTGTCCATTATACTCTAAAGAAATAACAGCGATCTACAAATAACTGAAAACATATGTATAATCAGTTGGACAGGCATTCCTCTTGGCTTAAACAAACAGGACTGTAGTAAGAATGTTCACTTTATTAGGAGGAATGAATTAAAGAAGTTATTTATGAGGTACTATTCAGACACATACAACTAGAGCAGGTGATACTGTCATAGTTTAATGGATAACTATGAAATGCGTAGTCATCAGCAGTCCAGGTGCTATAGACGCCAGTGATACATGGCTATAGTGGATTTGTGAAATGATGTTGTTATATGTTGGAAAACAGATGTACATCTACAAAGGTCAGAATTATGTATATTATTAACATTAGTAAACAAATTAACAGCATGGCAATAGAACCCACACTTATAAGGAGAGTAGTCACCATGTCTACTTAATTATCCAGATGAGTTAATTGTCAGAACAGCTATGTGCAGCTTGTAAAAGCCATGCATATGATATATTTGGGGCATAGCTATATCTGTATATTATGTAGGAATGTTCAGATATATGTAGGATTGTGACATTAACTGCTTGCATCCACAGGCTGTCTCCACAACTTGGTGACCCTCTGACACAGCTCCTCTAAGTCCTTCTGATGCAGGTCATTATAGTGGTGGTGAACCTGAACTTCAGTCCTGTCTATCCCTCCATGTCGTCGATGCTCCCTTACAATCTGGTTCCAAATGTAAATCATCTCTAAGTTCCTAGGCTGTGTTCTCATCCAATGGGTCACTCTACCGTAGATGGTCAGCATTTGTCTGGTTTCCTCCTCATTCCAATTGGGCACCCAGATATGTCAAGAGTCTTGGAAGTAGCCATCTCTATAATGTCTTTACTGTAATGGAAAATGTAATAAAATTGTTAAAATGCTTACTGAGGTCCCACTCAGTTCTTAGGTAGCAATGGTCTAATTTGTCAATGAATCAAAATCAGTATTTAAAAGTAGTGCTTGTGTGATGTTATCAGATCGCTGGAAGTTAATGGGCATGAGCTATCAATGGTACCATTTACTGATACCTGTTGAGTACTTGCATGGAACACCTTCCCATTACAATGAGTGATTGGTTAGTGTGCCGATGTTTGAGAATTTATGTGGATGTGGGCAGTGGAGATCCAAAACCTGGAATTTTCATGAAAATCATCAGTTATGTATGGTAAAAATGGTACTTAAAGATGGATACACAGTAAGTGCTCTTATTTTCACATATATCTGAGTCATAGGTGGCTGATAAGGCAAATTGGCACCTGCTAATATTTACGTTTTGGGGAATATTACCTGTGATAACATTACTCATTCTCATATGTACCTGTTTAGATGTATTTGTATGGAAAATTAGTGCTTTAAGACAAATGTTTGCAATTTACTGGAGTGCTGTTTGATTCACCTTTATGCAGATAGGTGTTGCCCTCTGCATTAAGGACATGCATTAATTTCCCACATGCAGTTGTATAGACAGGTTTACATAGCAAAAGTAAACAGTACATAAAGACGGATTTATGGATTATCAGTATGTCTTGCTGGTGACTCCATACACTCAGTGGTGTGCATACAGAAGCCTAGGGATTCTGACATTATCCATATGTAGTATGTTATTTTGCTGTTATGGATAATTCATTGATGGTTCTTAACAAAAGTCTTAGATCTACTGGTTCAATATAAAAAAGGATCTGTACTCTCTGTGGTCTGCTTATAGATGTTGAGGTTTTCCAATACTTTCCATAAGTTGTTCAATATGATAATTTGTGCAGTATTTCAGTATAAAATGCATGCAAACTCATGTGGCATGATGCTGTTGTCTTTGGATGTCCATTCAACAGATATATAGTGTAAGGTGTGTGAATCCCACAGACAACCTTTACAGATATCACAAGTTATGTTGATTTTATAGCTGTTATGTATGCAGGCATTGTAATGTTTTATAAATCACATTACTATATGTTGCAGTGAGTGTTTCATAGGCTTTTGCATGTTAATTTTACAATTATGTATGCAGGCATTGTAACTTTTTCTATGTCCCCTTACTATGTGTCACAGTGTGGGTTTCATAGACTTTTGCATTGCACAGGAATGTATACTGTTTACTGTGACATAAGCTGTTGACATAATCATCTGCATAACTGGGCCCCCACATGAATATGAACATGTGCATATCACCATCTTTCAGATAGCAAACAGACCTAGGGGCAACAATTTCACCCCGCAGGAAAATTACATCATAATACATGCATTGTGACAGCATGTTCTGAGAACCCTTGACCGTGTGGAGAATAAACCATGGAGGAATGAAGTGTGGGCCAACATTACCTACATGATTAATGTGGTTGGAGGTCACAATAGATCCAGTGAGGCCTGTCGACAGTGGTGCTCTGGCATCATCCTCCATGCAGCCAGCAAGGGATGATGGTATGAGAGATTGAGGGATACCACCAGTGGTGGCTCACTCTTGGCCACCCCTGATAAGATCACAATATTTCTTGCCTCTCCAATATGGCAAATGGAGAGCGACTCATACCCACGGGTGGGAATAGAAGCAGGAGTTCCAAGCTGAGCATGTATGTTTTACTTTACATGACATGGTGACTATATAGTAATTCATTGCATATTGCTGTTGCATGCAAATTCATGTATTGTCATTTTGGATTTACAGCAGCAGAACTAAGTTGTGCATACAAGTCCACACAGGGTGATGACCATGAACGTAAGTGTAATGACATGTAGTCATACAACTGCAGTACAGACAGAACAGTGCAACCAACATGTGTAATGCTGTCTGCATTAATATTCACAGGTCCACCTACTTCTGGACAACACCAATGAATATCAGGTGAGTGTCTCCATTCAGTGATGCTATGACCACTAGCTGTTATTGCATCAGCCTCAAGTCATAGCACTTCTGTTTACTTTCATATTAATATTTCCTTAACATTATACAGCACAGGTACACCCAGTGGGAGCCCAAGCCATGCAGATACAAGTACAGACAGACCATATATGTTACCACAACATCTTCATAGTTTGCAGCTATGCATAGCAGACCTGTGATACATGACATTAATGTTACTCTTTTACTACACAGTGACATCTGGTCATCAGGTGCAAAGTCCATCACATGAGTATGTTACTGTGTTGTATATGTGATGCTGTCAGTATTCTGTTGTCTGAATACATGACTGTGTTTTCTTTCTCTTTACTTTCTCACTGCAGGATCCACAGTACAACATGCAGAGTTAGTGGCATGCTATTACCTATCTTTCATACACATCATTGCTGTTACTGCTGTTGTTGTCCAATATTAATACTGTGTCCTTCTACCTATTTCTAGGACAGAGTGCATCATCATGAGGTGCACAAACAAGCAGCATGTCTATGTAAAGCCTACTGTATGTTTTAATGCTACTTGAATGGTTCATGCTAGCTGCTGGCAATGATGTAATTAATAATGCTGACTTTGTTTCCCTACTATAGCCAAAGTTCATCCCTCTTCTACCACATCATCTTCCCATGAAGACTTAGATTCATAGGTTCATAGGAGGTTACTAGGCTATTGGCCCTAGGGCCTTTATAAGCTTAGCCATGTTATACCCTTGTTCCCTTTTTGACCAAGATGTATGGTCTAGATTTGCAGCACAAGTCTATGATCAACACCAACTGCCCTTATCCAGGAGGAGCATAGGTGACACCCCCAGGCTAAGTGTATGGTCTCCCATCCAGATGTCTAAGTTATTCTTAAATTAGGTCATTGAGTAGCTCTATTTTACATGAATTGGTAGTTTGTTCTGGAGAAGCGGCAATCTCTGAGAGACATATATGATTCTTCAGCATGTCTTGTTAATGTTTCAGGCTAGGTTAAGATCCCTAGAGTGAGTTAATCTTGTCCCATTTGACTTGCGGATGTGCAGCACTTCCATTAGAACAGGGTCCAAGACTGCTCTCTAGGCCAGGCACAAGTTGGCTCTCAGCAGCCTATAAGATACAGAGTACAGTGACAGGGCCTTCAGTCTGTCCATGTAGGACATGTGTTCAAAGCCCTGAATTTTCTTGGTGAGAAACCTTTGAGGTTTCTCAAGTTGCTGCAGGTGTCTGGTGAGGTACATACAGAAGGGAGCATTGTACTCTATTAGTGGTCTGATGTAGGATGAGTACAGGTGGAGTTGTAACATTATTAGCTCTGGATATGATACCCTTACTTATGAGATGTACAGCATCGAAGGCCTTCCTTACCACTGTGGACACATGGTGATCAAAGTTAAGGTTCCTATCAACCTGGGTTCCCAAATCTCTCACCACAGGGTTTGAGCTAAGGGGGGTACTGTTAATATTGTTGTTTGCAGGGACTTCTCCTTTGCCAAAAGCGATGATAATGCATTATTTTGCATTTAGTTTAAGTCTGTGGCTTTGGCACTAATCATTTGTCTATGTAAGCCCTTTCTGTAGTATGTCAACATCAATGGGGGGGGGTCTCAATAATTGTACCCAGTTTGCAGTCATTGGTGAACTTGGTAAGCCACAGGCCATCTATTTTCACCTGGACATCTGTGAAATAGATTCTGAACAGCAGGGGGCCCAGCACAGATCCTTGTGGTACACCATTGGTAACTGGTCTGCTGGTAGAGGTGGAATCCCCAGTTTTGACTGTATGGATTCTTTTGGTGAGCCTGATGACTACCCATCTAATGACCTAAGGGTTAATTCCCAGCTGGGTGAGTTTCTCAATGATGACTGAGTGGGGGATTGTGTCAAAAGCCTTGGGTAAGTCAAGATAGGCTTTATGTACTGTTTTGCCTTCATCCAGGGCTTTGGTGACATTTTTGAAGAAGTCCGCCAGGTTTAATAAGCATGATCTACCCTTAATAAAGCCAGATTGGGTTTGGTCAAGAGTCTTAAGGTCACCCATGTTTTTGTCAAGCCCCTTGTGGGGTGCAGGCTATCTGTTCCAGAGCATTTGTATTAACAAAGTCCAGGAACTTTAGGGAAAGCATGCTTGTGCTCTTATATGACTCCCAATCGATGGAAGGATATTTGAACTCACCCATGACTAAGGTATTTGGCTGTATAGTGAGTGACTCAAGTAGGTCCAGGTAGGCAGAGTGGTTCTCATGGTTCATGGTGAGGACCTATAGCTAACAATGATATGGAAGGGGGTTTTACCTGCAGTTTGTTGGATTTGTAGTACATCTAGGAAGTTGTACTGTTTGACCAGTTTTGAGATATATTTGTCTTTAATGAAGATGGATATACTTCCGCCTTTGGTTCTTTCACACTGAATTTGCGGTCTGAACATGTGGAAGGCATTGTAGCCTTGTATACCCAGTGTGCTGTCGGTGGTCTTGAACCATGTCTCTGTGACTGCACAGACATTGGCAACTTCTAAGGTAAACAGTGCTTCCAATGACTGTAGTTTCTGATTTAGAGTCCTAGCATTAAGCAGTATAACCTTGAGTCTGCCTCTAATGGATTTTTTTTATGTCAAGAATTATGTTGTTATGACATTGCCTAAAAAAGTCACTATAGGGAGGCAAGTAGCTTTGCCAATAACTGAAAGCCAGAAGGTGACAGGTGATGACCATCTCTGGCAAAGCAGTGTGGTCTGTCAACCATGTGTCCCCAGGCTGACAGATAGTGGATCCCGGTGGAGTGCCAACAGAAGTTAAGCCAATTGTTGAAGTCAATAATTTTTTTTGTTTGTACTGAGGCATCATCCTGGATGAAGGTAGAATGCTGCTTAGGGCTAGGGACATACTTGCCGGGAACACAGGTCAATCATGTCTCTATATAGTCCAGTGAGATACATCTCAAGTCATTCACTCCAGCATGGACTATGACAGAGTTACAATAGTACTTTGTTGAGAAACTTGAGTGTGTGTGTGTGTGTGTGTGTGTGTGTGTGTGTGTGTGTGTGTGTGTGTGTGTGTGTGTGATCTGATGGATCCTGGCACCTGACAGACAGCTGACCATGACCTTCTCCTTGTCCAGCCTGGTGAGGAGGACATCTGTGTGTCTCACTATGGAGTCAGCCTATGACCATGATGTTTGGTTTTGAGGTATTTTGCCTTACGGACCTATTCTCTGAGACACTGTTGTGTGTATTATTATGTGTAGGGGATTATGTTGGGTCTCTTTTAGTGAGTACTTCTGCGCATATGGGTTTATGTGTTGTGAGCTTGTTATGCTTGTTATGTGCAAGAGGTGAAGTATGTGTGATAACAGCCTGTTTGATATCTAGTTTGCTGTTATGTGAGAGAACTGATTCCAAATTCATATTATAGATACATCTCTCACATGTTGTATTTCTTTGTTTTAGGAGTAACTGGTTGTCAGTATACATGCGGCAATTGCTACATTGAATGAGGATGCCCATATCAATCAGGCTGGCTGGAGAAATGGTGGGAAGCTGTCCATCTATTATGGCATGTATACACTGTAGAAACTAGTAGGGAGTGGGCTAGGTGGAGCAGGTTTTACTGTAAGACTAACAAAAACATGGCTATTCTATGGATGGCTAGGGGTAGAAAACTGTGCCAATGCTTCACAGTGCACTGCTGAGTTGCTCGCATGCAGCAGTGCAAGCTCAGAGCAGATCTAGTAAACTTTGTGCAAACCCACACAAAAATGATGCTTAAATACAGGCAAAGTTAAATGATTTTAAATAAAGTAACCAAAGGGAAAGCCCAAGACTGAGTCAGGTGTGTTTTATGTTTGTATTAATCACACATGGTATGCAGGTTGGATGTGTAACCTAATTGTCAGTTCCATGCTATGTAAATTTTGTGACCCATACACAGACAAGACCTAATGGTAAGTCACTATTATTTGTATCATTTCAGTGAAATATATGTGTTACATGTCTTTAATAATATCCAGCATGTGATGTAAGCATGTCGTCCTGATCTGTGTCATCTGTCTCAATTTTTCAGGTGTATATTAAATCAGCGAATGCCTAAAATAGCAAACTCTGATTTATTGACCCTTTAAAAGTGAAAGCTAACAATCTTGAAGACACAGAACAGCAATTTTTCTCACAGGGAAAAAAATCACTGTTCCACAAACCCCCCCCCCCCAAAAAAAAAACCAAAACAAAAAAAGTTCAAAACACAAAATAAAGGGGGGGGGGGGGTTGTGCCTCCCACAACCCCCCTACTTAAATATACCAACTCCGAGATCACACAGCAGTGGAGTAAATGGCAAAGTCCCAAAACTGGCCCAATGATTTTTTTTCCCTGGGAAAAAAATTGCAGTTCTGTGTCTTTGGGATTGTCAATTTTCGCTTTTAAAGAGTCGATAAATCAGCGTTCGCTATTTTAAGAGTTTGCTGATTTAATATAGACCCTATTTTTCAGCACATCAACTACCTATACCATCTATTAGCCCATCCAGTGATTATAATGTGGGATCTGATGTGTCTCAGTATGGTAGCATGGCAAACAGGACAGTAACATGGTGAATCAGTCCAGCTTAGATGGTGACAGTCATGTGGATGCAGCTGTAGCTTCAGATGTGGAAGAAAACTTGTCCAGTCATTCTGACAATGACGTGACATCAGATGGTGGATAGAATGACGCCTATGAATGACAGACCCAGGTTGAGACTGCTGCTGATGTTGACAGTTCCCCACAACAGAATAAAAGCAAAAGCGAAGTCTCTCCACAAACACCAAGTAACACAAAAAGAGAGAAAACAACCGCAAAGAGAGGGAATACATGTCCAAAAATTTAATATAAATCCACACGACAAAACACATTGATGCTGACCATCACAGATGATAGGCCTGGCACCCATGTACCATATGGACAGAGATGGCTTATAAATGCCTGTTCATCAATGTCCTATTTGGACACAGGACATCATTATTCTTTCAGGAAAACTTGGTTAGACTTAGAAAACCTCCTCTGTGGAGCAACCCGGGCCAAGTGTTTTTCCATACATGATAGGTGCAGACCAGACTGCAGTGTGAACCATCAGACAGGGTGCCCGAGGCTGCATTAGAGTAACACAGACTATCGATCCACTCTTGGTAATGTCATTCTCACCCTGTTGTGATGATGGCTGCTGTGTAGCACACTGACATTGCCATCTGTCTGTGTTTGCCGACAAGTCTGATGCCACGGGAGTCCAACAGATTTACTAAACATAGCTGACTCCATTTATTAAATTACTTTATCCATACTTTACATGATATATTTGGCTTGTGATATTAACAACAGTTTGGCATTATATCCTGCATTATTTACCTGTTTGCAGCTTTTTATATTGGAGATATAGGAATGTGTTGCACTGATGTTCGTCCCTTATTGTGTGCCATACACTGATACAACAATCTGAGTCTGTATTCATACCTGTGTCAGTTGCACCTTGAGCTGATGATCCCTGTTGTGATAGATTTGTATGTGTTCATAATGATATTTGTTATGATTATGGTGTTATGTCTGATGCTCAGTGTGTACATCTTGTGGTTAATTGCCATTATTTGAAATCCATGCATTAAAGTTTTGGGTCAGATGCTGCTGCAGTGCACTTGTGGTCTCACTCTTCGTTACCTACACCTGTGTCTTCTGACATTTATGTCCTACTGCTCCTCCTCTTATATCTGCAGGATGTTGTCATCAGACATCTGGGGTTCATGGGGGAGTTCACTCACACCTGCTACTAGAAAATCACCATGTGCTCTAGTTAGCATGTTATGCAGCATGGCGCACACCATTGCAATCTGTGCTGCATTCTCAGGTGTGTATTGCAGAGCATACCTGAATGTGTCCAGACATCTGAACCTAGCTTTCAGTACAATGAACACACGCTCTGTGGTATTTCTTGTTGTTGTGTGTGCTCTACTGTAGGCCTGTTCTGCAGAGTTGGATGGTTGGCAGGATGAGTCATTAGCCACGGCTCAAGTGGATAACCACAGTCACCTGTTGTGGGAAGTAAACACAAATGTTGTTAGCATGGATATTGTTGGGAGGGCTGTCCTTAGCTTACATCATAGCTGTGTTCCTGTATCCAGTAGTTGTCCCTCAGGTATTTCACCGTGCTGTAATGCACCCCCTCAGTCTACATTCCCTCCATATGGCAGCATCATGGACATTTCCAGGATGTATTGTCATGATGGTTGTTATTCTGCTGTTATTCTGCTATCTGCTGCACACACAACCTGGTAGTTTAACGATAACCAGCCCTTTCTGTTTATGTGTCAGTCTGCTTCAGGATGTACTTGGGTCTTGACAGGTATGTGTGTGCAATCTATTGCACTGAGTATAAGGGGGAAAGTTTGCGATGCTATAGATCAGGTGCCTTACAGTTTTTTGCTCCATGGGGGATGGATGGAAAGTGGATGTAGTCATTGCTGCACACTGCTGCCATGAATTTAGCCAGGATACAGCTGGCAGCTGTCTGCGACACTTCCACAGCATCCCCCATGTGTCTCTGGAATGTCCCAGATGTGAGTACACCCAGACTGAGAAACACTTTGGTTTCAAGGGGGATGGGGTTTCCTTGCAGGGTCTGCACAGACATGTGTGGGGCAGACATGTTGCAGACAGCCTGCACCAGCTGTCTGTCTAGCTGGTATGTGCAGATTATTTTCTGGTTTGACACCTGGTTTAGTTGCAGCCTTGCTCTGAATCTAGCTGGTTGCCTTCTAGGATGCACAGCCACATTATCATTTATGGCTCGTATTACTGCATCCTGTTGCAGTCCATTAACTGCAGGTTGCAATTTTCTCTCTTTTTCTTTTTTTGCAGTATTCTTAAAGAATATGGCAGGATCCATAGTAGGAGCTTCCATTTCTTATAAGGCCATATAGCTGAGGATTTCAGAAACAGAGTTGACATTGCAGTTTGTCACATTCAAGTTGCGTTGGGTGTGCACTATTTGTTTTGGAATCAGATAGGTATGCACAGAATCTCTAATTACCCTATGCTGACTAGCTCAGTACTTGGGCTGCTTTCAGCGTGCCTTCTGAAATTGCATCCACAGTTGGTGTGCTTAAGTCTTCCTTTGGCATATTGAGCTGACTGCATACTTATTTTATTTATTTAACATTTGTTTATCAGGAAAGTCCGACTTAGAACAAAGCCAGGAGGCCCAGGGGGAAATGCTCCAAATGCATGTCTTTGTAATGTGGTAGGAAATTGGAGCACCCAGAGGAAACCCACTCAAATGCAGGGAGGACATGCAGATGTCACACAGAAGGCACCCCAGCCAAGAATCGAACTGGAGAACCTCTTACTGTGAGGCGACAATGCTGCCGCTGCCCCATTGCACCATCCTTTTGGAATCTGGCCCTATGGGAAGAAACATCTCTTGCTCAGTTCTTGTATTTCCACTGGAGAGAAGTGAAGCCCATCAGAAGCAAATAGCCGTGAATGTTGCCACATCTCACTTCAGCTTGAGAGGCAGTGAATCCTCAGTGAATTCAACCATGTTCTTATCCACTGAATGAATGCCAATATTTTATCATGATATTTAGTTTCCATATGTGGTGATGAAAGAATTTTGTTGTTACCAGGATGTGCAGTAATCCTATAGCACTGCATATCCAAGAAAGAAGATATTGTTCAACCTGTCTGAACAATGGCCTTGTCATATTTAGGTTTAATCCTTTATATCATTGTAAAAATGTCCCTAAGATTGGACCCAGGCAGGCAGAACGTTGTCATAAGCTCCTTAAAAGTCCATTGGGGTACATGGGGTCACCATTTATTAAGATCTTTGCTAGGTAATAAACTCAACCTTATGGTACTTTGATTCTGGCTTAGTTCAGAGTCATAACCACACAATGAACAGAGAAAAATATTAAAACACATGAAGCCAAATGCAGTATAACTGTAAAAACCTTTTGTAGTGCTTCCTGGTACCCCGGCTATTGCCTTCAAGGGAACAAATTGCACCATTTGAACAGCCCTTCTTATATACAAAAAAATTGTCCACTCAATTATTCAATAAATCAATAAAACATTAGAGTTCAAACACCATCATTTAAAGTGCCCACATATAAAGTGCGTACTCATATAATATTCTAATATTAATTCCCTCAACTTCCCATACAATAAAAACCATACCATATGAAATATTTCATCATTGTAAAATAAAATATTAAATGCTTTAACTGTTTAAATACATTCAAACTGAATTGATAATACATCATAAATTAAGGTTGAGTTCCAAATTCAACCCACTGGGATGTAAAGTTTTAAAATTAACGAACTTGGTTTCCATTTGTAACAATCTTCGTACATAATCAACCCCTTGAATAGAATAGGGTTTGGCCAAAATGCTGATGAAAAAACCTATGATCAGAACCCCCATGTGCTAAATGGAAATGTTGGGCAACTGAGCTATCCAATTTAACATTCCTTATATATCCCAAATGTTCCATTATCTGCTTCTTAACCACCCTTTTAGTCTGCCCAATATATCATTTTATAGGTGTGCACCAACAACCTATGATGTACACCACTCCTCATGAACTACAATCAAAATGGCCAATGACTCTGTAATTCCTCCCATTGAGCTTACTTCCATTCAAATTTTTTATCCTGGTGTTCACCTTACATCTTCCACATGGGAAGGATCCCACCTGTGTTCCTTCCTCCTGGTACTTTCTCATATTTAACAATTGTTTCAAATTCTTTCAAATTCAAATTTAAAAACCTGCTATACAAAAATGTCACTCTCTCAGGAAAAATTCCACCCCAGCTTTCATCTTGACAATTAAGGCATTTAATATTTTACTATGATGAAAGATTTCATATTGTATGTTTTTTGGTGGGAAGTTAAGGGAATTAATATTATATTATATGAGTACGCACTTTATATGTGGGCACTTTAAATTAGGGTGTTTGAACTCTAATATTTTATTGCATTATTGAATAATTGAGTGAAAATTGTTTTGTATATAAGACGGGCTGCTCAAATGGTGCAATCCGTTTGCTGGAAGGCAATAGCTGAGGTATCAGGAAGCACCAGCAAAGGTTTTTACAGTTATACTGTTTTTGGCTTTGTGTTTTCTAATATTTTTCTTATTTCAGAGTTATCTCAAGATATTTACTTGATGTGGCCTCTTCCTACTGCTATAGTATGCTTGTTTTGCAGCAGTATGTGGAAGGTAAATGCAATATGCATGTGAGCTGATATTCTAGTTTTATTAAGTTTATGGTATTGACACTGAGAAATCTGAAAATTATTTTATGGTAATAGGAGAAAGGTGGCCAAAAAAAGTGAGACTGGCATAAGTAGGGGGGCCCTGGTCCATTATACTGCTTAGGGCCCCATTTGATTATGATCCAACTCTGGTGGGATCATTGAAATACTACTAAAAATAATGATGCATGAAATATTTTATATAAGCTCATTTAAAAAAATTGCATTTTCTATTTTAGGTTGTGTGATAAGTAGGGTATAGGGCAGAGATTTAAAAAAACAACTAGACATATTAGAGTTGGCAGATTAAACTGACAGCAAACCGCCCCATAGTTTAAAAGAACACAACTGTATCAAAGCATCCAAGTAGGCTGTATAATCTGCATGGCTGCTATCTAGAACTGCAGTGACTTTCTGAAAAAAGTTGACTATATTAAGTAGGCATGATCTCTCTTTCACAAAACCATGTTGCTGTCGATCTAGAACAATGACATTTTTAGACATATTTTAGATATCAGATCTTCAGTATGGGAATACAATACACACTCAGAAAATAATGTGTATTATGTTAACATTACTTTATTAGTAAAAATCATATACATTTGTCTATAAATGTGGATATTTTCTGACACTAGAAAGGCACCATTACCAAACGTCTGTGTATTAACATGGGTGAATTTTCTTTGGCTACTTCAGTGAAGAGATCTATTTAGGTTTTTATGGGTAGAATGCAAATCTTAGTTATGGGATATACATGTGGTTCTAGATACATTTCCTTAAAGTTTTACTAGGAACTGTTAAAGAGTGATCATGACATTTTCTGTGAAATGTAGGCACAAAATGTAGGCTCCTACTGCCATTTTACTTTTGTAGTCTGACAACTTACATGATATGTAGTTTCTGTAAGGGTTAGCTATATCCTTTTTGTACTCTTTTGGGAATGCAACACTTATCCACAGTGTATCTGTATTGATTGACATTTTGTAAGAAGTAAAATATTGCATTTCTCTATAGAAGTGACATCTGTTCTGTCACTAAGGCATTACCACCAAAAATATTGGCACTAAAAAGAACAAACTGTCCCATTCAAATTCAGTGACTGGCAACTTTTAAATGGCCAAGCAGTAAATGGTAGTCTTAGCTGAAGTGTATACCAGATGATCCAAATAAAATTCCAAAAGGATTTACTGATAACAATCAAAGTATAATTAATATATTACCTCCTATATGTACTATAGATCAGAGTGTGTTATATACCTTTAAGAAGCTTTCCAGTGAACCAGCACGTGCATATAAGTACTGAGCATGTGCAAGCAAGACTGTCATTTCAGTGAACAGCCAGAGTGAGAGCATGTAAGTATGTAGTCAGTCAGTTAGTTAGATAGTTCATTTAAGTTTAATGTTCCTGCCATCCTTCCTGATGTATTTGTATACAATAAACTACTTAAAAGAACACCCAAGCCTCAACGTCTTCTTAATGCACATAAGAAGAGTGACATGGTGTCAGAATAGAATCCAGAGTTTCAGCCATGATGCAACCGGTTAAAGTTGGAGGAATATATAGGAGTGGATCATCCCTACTGCTCAAATGACTCACAAAACAGGTCAGAAACAAATTCCAGGTACTAAAACTCACTTAAATGATTTATTTTGCTATAAACATAAAACAAAGCACTCTTATTAAATGAAATGTCCGAAACTGTGACATATTGATACAAATATTCAAAATAATTATGAAAACATTTGAAACAATATCAGAATCACATAAAATGTACAAAAAAGGGAAAACAACCATTTTTTTTGCTATGTGCTACCTTTTCACATTAACTAAAGCTATTCAGAGTATCCGAAGTGTGCAAAGTGTTTGCAAGTGTGTGCAGTATTACAGTGCAGTTATTTCACAAAGTACAGTCATTTGAAAGAATATTTCACAAAGTGCAGATATTTCAAGGCATATTTCACAGAGTACAGTATTTCAAAGAACTTATTGTGCATTTGAATATTATTACAAGTACCTGGTGTATGTGAATGTTGCATTGTGTTTTACTATAATCTGTGGGCATGGCAGAAGGGTTTCGCAGACATGTACTGCTTGTGTTTGGTAACAATATTGCAGAAATTTGGAGAGTGTTTGAGCAGGAATATGATATTTTCACGCAGGCTGTTTTTTTTCCAACAAAGAGGGACATACAAAGGCATTTGTTCTGCTTAACTTAGCTGGCTCAGAGGCCACTGAAAGAGAGCATTCACTTGTGTAGGCACCTGCTGTATTTGCAGGGTAGGGGGAAAACCACCATGTTATGGTACCTGCTGAAACTAGGGAAGACACAGACTGCTTAAAATGTAAATTTAGAAAAATGTGTAACCCCCCACCCCCAAACAAATATTACAATGGAAAGGCACTTATTTTACACAAAGGATCAAAAGCTGATGAAACTTTTGCAGCATATATAACTGACTTGAGAAACAAGGCTAAACTGTGCAGATTTGGTGATCTGAGAGATAAGTTGATAAAGGGCAGGTTTGTGTGTGGTATTAATAATGACACAGTGAGAAAGATCTTGCTTCAAGACAGTGATTTAACATTGAATAAGGCCATTGAGATTTGTCAGATATACAAGCTTACCGAAAAGCACACAAGTATTTGTACAAATGAGAATAGCTACAGAAGGCACAGTGCCAAAGCTCATGTTGATAACATGCAGCGCATGGTTAAAAGAAATAGGCCCAAGCACATGGCAGCTACTACAGATTCTGTAACAGTCCCTGGGAAACCCTAAGTCTTTCTAACAAATTCCAAAACATGCTCAGTGAAGCATAAGGATAAGTCAACAAAGTCAAACATGTGCCCCCACCCAGCTTTATAGTCAACTGTCATAATTGTGGTGGTAATCATAAACCCAAAAGAGAAAAGTGGTTAGCTTTTGATCAACAGTGTCACTCTTGCATAAGTGGAATCTTTTCAAAACGTTTTATCAATCAAATAAGGCACATTCTTTTACTAAAAGAGGGCATTCCAAGAAGCAAGTTGATCAAATAGAAAGCTGAGACCCTACTTTTTATGTTGATGGTGTGTTTGTGCTTGGGGAAACAGTCAGTGCAGTAGATTTGTGGGCAAAGAACAAAATCTTTTGTACTGTTTGGATTAATGGGAGTCTCATAGAGCTCAAAGTTGATACTGGCTGAAAGTGCAGTGTTATGTCAGCAGAAACATTTGCTAGAGTAAAAGCTGCAGAACAATTGATTTTATAAAGTGTGCAAAATTTGCTGCTTATGTTGGTGAAGAGATTCAAACTGAAGACTCAGTAGTGCTTTCATGTTACTCTGCTGGGAACAAGCTATGACTTGCAATTTTTCATAGTCAAGAGACACGTGCAGTCATTATTAGGCTTCAGAGACAGCTGGAAAACAGGACCGCTTTCTGTTAATAAAGAAGTTCACCATGTAAGCCTGCATGACAACAGCTCAAATTTCACCCAAACTATTTTTTCTGAGTATGTTGATATTTTTGCAGACAAACTAGGCAAACTACTAATTGTGTACTCTATGAAGCTAGACCCACAGGTCAGCCCAGTTATCAGACCAGCATGGAAAGTTCCAGTGGCTATGTGGAGCAGAATCAAAGCCGAGCTAGACAGAATGGTGCAGCTAGGATAATTTGTCCAGTAGAAGAACCTACTGAATGGGTATCCTCCATTGTGGTAGCTCATAAGAAAAGCTCAGATAATATTAGAATATGTACTGATCCAAGAGGCTTGAAAAAAGCATTAAAATGACCTCATCATCCAATGTGCACAGTCGAAGAAGTTGCTGCCCTCATGCCAAATGCCACTGTCTTAGATGCACAGAGTTCATTCTGGCAAATTTAATCACATTCAGTATGACATTTGGAAGATACACATTTCTGAGAATGCCATTTGGAATAAATTCTGCCATTTTGAATTCCCTCCATCAGGTTGGGTTGACTGGTAACCAACAGTGCATGGTTCGCTAGGTAGAATCATGTTATTTAAACTATTTAATAGGCTGATGGATAGATAAACCATAAATGTTTTAATGTTTTAAGCCTAAAACTGTCCTACACCAAATATTAAGAAACCGATAAAGCCTTATAGGTTTAAAATCCAACATCATGCAGGTCACAATGACTTGATTGTAGATGGACTGTCTCAGGCTTATGACCCATCCAACAGAATTAGAATCAGTGGTTCTACCAAGGATAGAATCATGTGGCATTGTGACTGCTGTGCCTGGAAAGTACCTTGTTTATCGTGTTGTTGTGACAGCAATATATAAAATGGTTAGGACAGTATTTCCTAGATGTGCCACAGAAGGGAAACATAAGAATTTCTAGTCTGCAGAGGGTGGGCAAAATAGAGAGAGGGATATACATCACTTATGAGACTAAACAGACAAACAAACCAGGCAGAAAGAGAGAGAATGAGAGAGACATTGGGAGGGAGAGAACTCTCCATATCTGCTAATGAGGAGTAACCGCCTGTAGTAAGATATCAAAGCCACTACTTTTTGATGGAATTATACTATAGGCCTGTACCATATGAACTATTGCCTCCCTCAACCTCCCTCACAAAAAAAGTTTTGTTAAAGTTGAGGACCCAGAATATCCAGAATATTGACAGCGTCAGCTAATCAAAGCTTCCTATTCACACTAAACAGGTTCATACCGGATTACTAATCATAACAGCTCAAGAGCTCTTACAAGCCTAGCCAGGATAATCCAATTTTACCCAATATGTGGCCCCTAGGGGAAAGAAGATGGCATAGATTTGTGCATATATGCCTTTAGCATTTTACAGATTGCCCCTGTCCATAAGGGACATTGGTGCTACCCCAGGTGTGAATTTGTGATTCCCCATCCATTGATCCAAATTGCATTTGAACTGTTTTATACAGAGTGAGTGACTTCCTTACTCCATTTAAATGATTCCTAAATTATTTATATTTGATATCTTATGTTTATCTAGACAAAAACTATTTTCACTGAAATGTGATAGAAGTACCTGTGCTCAGAATACATGTATCTTAAGTTGCCATAATGCATGCCAGGTAGGTATAGTTCAGAAGTATTATGTTACTTGACAAGAGTAACATTTAATATCTCTTAAGTAAAATGATAACTGGATGCTTAGACATGTGAAATGAACACAGAATAATATACAGAAACACTTGATTTACCTGCATTAAAAAGGATATTATAATTTAAAAGAGAAAATAAATAATCTAGAATAAGATGTACAGCGTCATGCATAGTCTTAGTGCCATCATCCTTTGGGATTTGGAATTTACTGGACAATTTGCAGCATACTGCACACAGACATCTTTTCCTTAGTACCATGAAGTGAATAATCCCAGCAGGACTGGCCTTAGGTCAACTCGTGCCATAGGCAAAAGGAATCCACGGCACCCCCCTACAACAGACAGTGCCCCATCCTGGTCTACTTACACCAAATAAATACTGGAAAAGCACCCGTGCTAGAGCGGCACCCTAGGCGGCCACCTAGTTGGCCTATGCCTAAGGCCAACTATGAATCCCAGGCAGTTTCTTGCTTACTGAGTACTATAAACCTATTTACTAACTCAGGGAATATAGTATGGCCCTTTGGCACATTCTGAGATAAAGTTTTTACTTTTTCCATAAATCAACTGCTGTATTTCATGAAATGTGGAAAGTAACCAATACATCCACAAACCTTTTTCACCATTTTTAAAATAGCCAATGGGAATTGTTACTTCATATTGTCAAAAGTATAGTACCAGCCCCTGGATTCTGTATGCTAGAGGAGAAAAAATTATCAATACTGTCAAAATTAGGGGATGTGCCTTCAAATGTGCCTAACAGAGAATCCATTATATCTAAGACAAGACATGTGAGTAGTACACTGCTAGCATTGCAAGGTGTCATATAATGCTTCTAGAAATGTATACAGGAAGCAGAATATACAGTCCTGTGAAATATCTTATGCTACAGTCATAGTAAATTACTGAGTCCAATAATAAAGTGAGACCAAATTAGAGTAATCAGGACCTCAGCAAAGTAAACTGTCCTTTACTTTGGCTCATAATAGTTTCTGTTACATTTCCCTTGAGGGAAAACCAACAATTCTGGGGGTTTACAAGGTCAAAATCATAAATTCAGAAGACTTTTACAGTTAGTTGAACAGTTCGAACAGTTCAATATATGTAGTGATAATATAGTTCAGATATTGCTTTTACTATGAAATTTTCACTTTTGATGATTTAATTCATATTTGTTGATTATAAATACCACTTTGATGAGAACTGCAACATTTATAAGTGAACTAAACTGGTGCCATTATTTTTTACATATTTCTTTATTTGTTGAATGAAAAATTAAAATATTTGCAAACTGCAGCAATAATTATTGACGCCATGACTGTATTCCCTATTTATATATGCATTTATTTATTTATTGAATAAAATCATCTAATATTTATAAACTGCAACAAGAACTATTGTGCTTAAGATGTACTTCATAGCCATGATTATGTAAATTCATGACAAATATTAATGTCAACAAAAAGTTCTCCTTTTGGTGCAATGACAGAGAAGACCAACTACACTAAAAAAGGGTAATTTATCAATTTCCAAATCATAAATCCAGCTTCATGTCAGTTAAAATAAATATGTATTTTATATTATTGTGTGGCACTTTATCATCAACTTGTTTTAGACTTAGTTGTATATTGCTTATAAATAGCTGTAATTAAAGTACCACAGGAATTTGTGACAGAGTGTTTACCACCCTTTTCAATGCTTTATGCAGGTTTTACAATGATCTTTATTGCAGTGTGCTTTGCATAGCCTAATAGGTCTTAGTTTTGACATGTTACATTATACAGTAAGACAGGGTGAATATGCACAAGAAAATTCCAACCCGATCTTCACAGGATGTCAGCTCTGTTTATTGTCAAATAGTGAGGAACAATTAGCAATACAATTCTCTTCCATTGCTTTTGTCTGCAGGCATGGGTCACTTAGATGTAATATATAGAGCAGTGGATGAAACTTGAAGTGTGTCACATGTCCTCTGAAAGGCTTATCTGAACAGAACAGGACAATGAGCTGAACTTTGCTGGGGGCTGGGATGATTATGGAATACATACAAAAAAGGGAGAAATGCAAACTACTTCAGTTTGTTTATTTGTATTAAAAGATACTATCCAGGAAAGACACCATGGGTTTGTGAAGAACTTTTAGCATAAGGAATTTAGCGTCTGTTAGGAAACATTTATGCAATACAGTTGGTGAGAGATTGTCTGTATACTAAATAAGTCATAATCTAAAAAAATGTTACATCTATGGTTTCCTTTTAGCAGCTGAAATGCTTCACATTGCAAATCATCAATATTAGGAAGTCATAGGACAGAGCCTGGATTATTGACTTACTGATAACAAAACCTGAGTGATTACAGTGATTATGGCAACAACTGAAGTGTGACACAGGCTCCAGTATTTAAAAAAAAAACATATCATAAAGTGCATCAAATGTAATTTTTCTTACTTTTTTAATTATTAGTAGTATAGATTTAGCAAGAAAGGAATTTCCCATGATCTCAGTAGTTGCAGAATGATAGACCAGTGAATATTTGAAACGATATGTATCAGTTTTTTTTTCTTTTTTAAATGACTCATGACATTATGACAACCTAAAAAAAGCCTTCATTCATTTTTGCAAAAGGTAAAAAAGCTTTAACACTAATTGTTCAAAAAAATGAATACCCCTCAACTATCCTTCCGGTAGAAGTTAAACAGAGTAGCATCCTTGCCACTT
This sequence comes from Protopterus annectens, assembly GCF_019279795.1. Taxonomy (NCBI): domain Eukaryota; kingdom Metazoa; phylum Chordata; order Ceratodontiformes; family Protopteridae; genus Protopterus; species Protopterus annectens. The sequence continues at coordinate 283,494,246 of NC_056733.1, forward strand.
TAAAGCTAAACCTGGATAATTGGTTGGAAAGCCTGAAATTCCCCCACGATCTATCTTTCCTTGCACTCTTCAAAGCTAGAGTGAATGTTTGAACAGTTTTTTTTTTTTGGCTAGGCTAGAAAATGATCTGCAGACTGATGGCTTGGTACTTACCCATGAACCCCAGCTTTTCTTATTTATCCTGTCCAAGCCATGTCCATAAAGTGCTATTTGTCAGTAGATTGCATACCCCATTAGTGACAAGTAAATGTTATTGTAAAATGAAGGTAAAGTGTCTTCTCATGTCATCTAGAAGTATTATAAGGTTAATGGCAGAAGAGGTTTGCTATTACCCAGTAAATGTATGAATGTGTTATGATATTGTATTTCTACCAGCACATTAAAGCAGTATATATGTATATGTAAATGCCAGCACAAAAGGCCGCTATGGTCTTTGAATCTGATTTGGTTATCAGTATTTCACTTTCCATTTTCAATGTCTATATGTTTAGCCATTTTCTATCTGTGTCTATCTGTCAGTCTATCTATCTATCTATCTATCTATCTATCTATCTATCTATCTATCTATCTATCTATCTATCTATCTATCTGTCTCTGTCTGTCTGTCGGCCTCTTTTTCTATCTCTCTTTATGTCTGTCTGCCCATTTTGCTGGACTGTGGTGTGGTGAGGTCTTTGTAGGAATAATATAGAGCAATTAATAGGTTTGTAAAGTACAGCCATAGGAGGTTAGTGAATCCAATAACAAATCTGAATCCTTTTTTGCTTTATAGTCTGCTTTTCAGTCATCTTGTATGTAGCCTGTCTAGATCATATGTTTATACTCCCAAGGACAGTTAAGGGTATACTGCCAGCATCATCACATCAGAAGAATAAAATTATTAGTTGTTACTCCTAAATGTCAAATTTATAGTATGTCATCTAGTACCCTACTCCCTACCCCCCTGAAGTAAGAGAGAACCAGTGGCCACTTTTTTTCCTGTCAGTCTCCTGGCCTGGTCACCAGTGGTATGACTGTATGTCTTGTATCAGCACACTTAGATGTTCATATATATAAACAACCAGAACCAGAAAAATATTGAATGAAACAACAGCAAAATCCACAGCTTGCATACGAATTTATTCTCTCACTCTGACGTCTCGGCCTGAGCCTTCAAGGAGTTCCGTTGCTGTTATCTCGCTGTGTTAAATGAGTTTAACATAGCGAGATATCTTAAAAAAAAGCAATGGAGATCTTCCTTTCTCTGTTGCTTTTTTTAAAGCGGTCTCGCTATGTTAAACTCATTTAACATAGCGAGACAAGTTTTTAAAAGCAACAGAGATCTTCTTTTCTCCGCTGCTTCCACACACACAGTTCTGATGTACTGCGTAACCATACGCATGTGCAGTACATCAGAACTGCTGTAGCATACTGGACAGCTGTGGAAGGGCAGCAAGGAGGCATTATACAATGCCAATATTTAGGAAAGGTAAGTATTTTTTTCCTTAAATAATGTCATTGAATAATAGCAATAACCCACTTCTGGCTGTGGGTAATGTTGGATTTACCCATGGTTGTCTTTGTTTGGCCACTCGTGCTTCACCGTTGTGATCAAACCACACCAACCGTGAGTAAATCCAGCATTAACCGCATCCAGGAGTGGGTTATTGCTTAAGTACTCTGTACCAATCCTATGCAGTCTGCCTTACATTCTATTTAATATACATTAGTACTCTGCAGCATTCCCTCAAGTCTGCCTTATATTCTGTTTAGTATACATTAGTACACTGTACCATTCCTACACAGTCTGATTACATTCCATTTCATATACATTAGTACTTTGTACCAGTATTGATCAGTCTGCCTAACATTCTATTTGATATACATCAGCACTCTTCACCATTCCTTCACAGTCTGCCTTACATTCTGTTTAACATACGTTAGTACTCTGTACCATTCCTGCACAGTCTGACTACATTCCATTTAATATACATTAGTACTCTGTACCATTCCTGAACAGTCTGATTGCATTGCATTTAATATATATTAGTACTCTGTACCAGTACTGATCAGTCTGCCTTACATTTTATTTAAAATACATTCTGTTTAATATATGTTAGTACTCTGTACCATTCCTGCATAGTCTGAATGCATTCCATTTAATATATATTTGGTACTCTGTAACAATCCTGCTCAGTCTGCCTTACATTCTATTTAATATACATTAGTACTCTGCACTATTCCTTCACAGTCTTCCTTACATTCTGTTTAATATATGTTAGTACTCTACCATTCCTGCACAGTCTGATTATATTCCATTTAATATATATTAGTACTCTGTACCAGTCCTGTGCAGTCTGCCTTACATTCTACTTAATATACATCAGTACTCTTCACCATTCCTTCACAGTCTGTCTTACATTCTGTTTAACATACATTAGTACTCAGTACCATTCCTTCACAGTCTGCCTTACATTCTGTTTAACATGCATTAGTACTCTGTACCATTCCTGCACAGTCTGCCTTACATTCAGTTTAGCATACATTAGTAATCTGAACCATTCCTGCACAGTCTGATTACATTCCATGTAATATACATGAATACTCTGTACCAGTCCTGTGCAGTCTGCCTTACATTCTGTTTAATACACATTAATACTCTGCACCATTCCTTCACAGTCTAACTTATATTTTGTTTAATATACATTAGTACTCTGCACCATTCCTTCATAGTCTGCCTTACATCCTGTTTGATACACGTTAATACTCTGAACCATTCCTGCACAGTCTGATTACATTCCATTTAATATAAATTAGTAGTCTATACTATTCCTGCACAGTCTGCACAGTCTGCATTCCTGTGCAGTCTGCCTTACATTCTATTTAATTTACATTAGTACTCTGCACCATTCCGTCACATTCTTTTAATATATGTTAGTACTCTACCGTTCCTGCACAGTCTGATTATATTCCATTTAACATACATTAGTACACTGCACCAGTCTTGTGCAGTCTGCCTTACAGTCTATTTAATGTACATTAGTACTATGCACCATTCCTTCTCAGTGTGCCTTACATTATGTTTAATATACATTAGTACTCTGTACCATTCCTGCATAGTCTGATTACATTCCATTTAATATACATTAGTGCTTTGTACCAATCCTGTGAAGTATACCTTACATTCTATTTAATATACATTAGTACTCTTCACCTTTCATTCACTGTCTGTCTTACATTCTATTTAACGTACATTAGTACTCTGTACCATTCCTGCACAGTCTGATTCCATTCAATTTAATATACATTAGTACACTGTACCATTCCTTCATAAGCTGCCTTAAATTCTTTTTAATATACATTAGTAATATGTACCATTTCTGCACAGTCTGATTACATTCCATTTAATATACATTAGTTCTCTGTACCAGTCCTGCACAGTTTGCCTTACGTTCTCTTTAATATACATTAATACTCTGTACCATTCTTGCACAGCCTGATTCCATTCCATTCAATATACATTAGTACTCTGTACCAATCCTGTGCAGTCTGCTTTACATTGTATTTAATATACATTAATACTCTGCAAATACTGCGGTGGTGGTGCTGCTGTGGCGTTGTTGCCTCACAGTAAGACGTTGTCCTGTTCGATTCTCAGCTAAAGCGTCTTCTGTGTGGAGCCATGCATGAATGGGCATACCTTTGTTGAAGGGTGTGCATCAGAGCTGGCAACTCGGCACATACAAATCTACTGCCAATCATTAGCAGACCAGAGTTCCACTGTGGTGATCCCTAACTGGGAAAAGCCGAAAGACACAACAACAACTCTGCACCATTTCTTCACAGTCTGCCTTACATTCTGTTTAATATACGTTAGTACGCTGTACTATTCATGCACAGTCTGATTACATTCCATTTCATATATATTAGTACTTTGTATCAATCCTGCGCAGTTTGCCTTACATTCTATTTAATATGCATTAGTATTCTGCACCATTCCTTCAATGTCTGCCTTATATTCTGTTTAATATACATTAGTACTCTCTACAATTCCTGCTGAGTCTGATTACATTCCATTTAAGATACATTAATAGTTTATACCTGTCCTTGGGTGGCCGTAGTAGTGCAATGGTTAACATTGCTGCCTCACAGCAATAGGTTCTCTGGTTTGAACCTGAGCTGGAGTGCCTTCTTTGTGGAGTTTACATGTCCTTCCTGTGATTTTGTGGGTTTCCTCCGGGTGCTCTTGTTTATTCCAACATCCCAAAGACATGCTGTAGGTGGATTGGACACTCTAAATTGGCCCTGGGCGTGAGAGTGTGTGTGCCTACTGTGGAAGGCTGGCTGCCGGACTGGCAACTCAACACCAAAAAAATTCCATTGAGAATCATAAGCAGACAGGTGATCTGCTTTGGTGACCCCTAACTGGGAAAAGCCAGAAGAACTACTTTGTACCAGACCTGCGCAGTCTGCCTTATATTCTATTTAATATATATTAATACTCTTCACCATTCCTTCACAGTGTGTCTTACATTCTGTTTAATATACATTATTACTGCGTACCATTCATGCACCCTCTTATTACATTCCATTTAAGATATATTAGTACTCTGTACCATTCCTTTACAGTCTGCCTTACATTCTATTTAACATACATTAGTACTCTGTATCATACCTGCAAAGTCTGCCTTACATTCCGTTTAGCATACATTAGTACTCTGTACCATTCCTTCACAGTCTGATTACATTCCATTTAATATATGTTAGTAGTCTGTACCATTCCTGCACAGTTTGATTACATTCCATTTAGTATACATTAGTACTCTGTACCATTCTTTCACAGTCTGCCTTACATTCTGTTTAATCTACATTAGTACTGTGTACCATTCCTTAACAGTCTGCCTTACATTCGGTTTAATCTTCATTATACAATGACCCCCCTGCATTAATATTCCAAAACGTGCACGTTGATTGGTCAGCGTGCATGTTGTAAATCAGAGTTATAGTAATGGAAAAAGGTCCGGTCGCCCTAACTTTTTCCATTAGTATAACTCTTTTTTTTACAGCAAAGGAGAATGCAAGATCTCCGTTCCTTTTTACACACTGTCTTGCTATGTTAAATGAGTTTAACATAGTGAGACAGCTTTAAAAAAAGTAACGGAGATCTTCCTATCTCCGTTGCTTTTTTAAAGGTGTCTCGCTATGTTAAATGGGTTTAACATAGCAAAACAGCTTTAAAAAAAAAGCAACAGAGATTCTCCGTTGCTTTTTTTAAAGCTGTCCCGCTATGTTAAACTCCTTTAACATAACGAGACACTTTGTAAAAAGCAATGGAGATCTTGCTTTCTCCGTTGCTTTTGCCCACAGCTCTGATGTACTGCATAAGCATATGCATGCGCAGCACATCAGAACTGCCGCAGAATACCAGACAGCTGCGGAAGAGCAGCAAGGAGGCATTATAGAATGCCATTATTTAAGAAAAGTAATTTTTTTTTTCTTAAATAATGTTATTGTATAATAGCAATAACTCACTTCTGGGTGTGGGTAATACTGTATTTACTCACGGTTGTCTTTGTTTGGCCACTCAGGCTTTGCCCTCGTGACCAAACCACACCAACCGTGGATAAACCCAGCATTACCCACACCCAGGCGTGGGTTATTGCTATATTAGTACTCAGTACCATTCCTTCGCAGTCTGCCTTACATTCAGTTTAGCAAACATTAGTAATCTGAACCATTCCTGCACAGTCTGATTACATTCCATTTAATATACATTAGTACTCTGTATCAGTCCTGTGCAGTCTGCTTTACATTCTATTTAATACAAATTAGTACTCTGCACCATTCATTCACAGTCTAATTTATATTTTGTTTAATAGACCTTAGTGCTCTGTACCATTCATCCGCAGTCTGATTACATTCCATTTAATATGCATTAGTACTTTGTAGCAGTCCTGCTCAGTCTGCCTTACATTCTATTTAATATACATTAGTACTCTGCACCATTCCTTAACAGTCTGCCATACATTCTGTTTAATATATGTTAGTACTCTACCATTCCTGCACACTCTGATTACATTCCATTTAACTTACATTAATTTTCTGTACCAGTCGTGCAGTCTGCCTTACAGTCTATTTAATATACATTAGTACTCTGCACCATTCCTTCGTAGTCTGCCTTACATTCTGTTTAATACATGTTAGTACTCTGTACCATTCCTGCACAGTCTGATTATGTTCCATTTAATTTACATTAGTACTCTGTACCAGTCCTGTGCAGTCTGCCTTACATTCTATTTAATATACATTAGTACTCTGCACCATTCCTTCAGAGTCTGCCTTACATTCTGTTTAATGTACATTAGTACTCTGTACCATTCCTGCACAGTCTTATTAAATTCCATTTAATACACATTATTACTTTGTACCAGTCCTGTGCAGTCTGCCTTACATTCTGTTTAATATACATTAGTACTCTTCACCATCCCTTCACAGTCTGTCTTAAATTCTGTTTAATATAAGTTAGTACTCTGTACCATTCCTGCACAGTCTGTTTACATTCCATTTAATATACATTAGTGCTTTGTACCAGTCCTGTGCAGTCTGCCTTACATTCTATTTAATATACATTAGTACTCTTCACCATTCATTCACTGTCTGTTTTACATTCTGTTTAACAGACATTAGTACTCTGTACCATTCCTGCAGTCTTATTACATTCCATTTAATATACATTATTACTCTGTACCATTCATTCACAATCTGCCTTACATTCTGTTTAAACTACATTAGTACTCAGTACCATTCCTTCACAGTCTGCCTTACATTCTATTTAACATACATTAGTACTCTGTACCATTCCCTCTCAGTCTACCTTACATTTTGTTTAGCATACGTTAGTACTCTGTACCATTCCTGTGCAGTCTGCTTTACATTGTATTTAATATACATCAGTACTCTGCACCATTCCTTCACAGTCTGCCTTACATTCTGTTTAACATACATTAGTACTCTGTACCATTCATCCGCAGTCTGATTCCATTCCATTCAATATACATTAGTACTCTGTACCAGTCCTGTGCAGTCTGCTTTACATTGTATTTAATATACATCAGTACTCTGCACCATTCCTTCACAGTCTGCCTTACATTCTGTTTAACATACATTAGTACTCTGTACCATTCCTTCACAGTCTGATTACATTCCATTTAATGTACACTAGTACTCTGTAGCAGTCCTGTGCAGTTTGCCTTACATTCTGTTTAATATGCATTAGTACTCTGCACCATTTCTTCACAATCTACCTTGCATTCTGTTTAATATACGTCAGTAATCTGTACCAATCATGCACAGTCTGATTACATTGCATTTCATAGTAGTCTATACCATTCCTGCGCAGTCTGCATTCCTGCACAGTCTGCCTTACATTCTATTTAATTTATATTAGTACTCTGCACCATTCCATCACAGTCTGCCTTACATTCTTTTTAATATATGTTAGTACTCTGCCGTTCCTGCACAGTCTGATTATATTCCATTTAACATACATTACTACACTGTACCAGTCCTGTGCAGTCTGCCTTACAGTCTATTTAATATACCTTAGTACTATGCAGCATTCCTTCTCAGTCTGCCTTACATTATGTTTAATATACATTAGTACTCTGTACCATTCCTACATAGTCTGATTACATTCCATTTAATATACATTAGTACTTTGATAAGGCATATGAAGAGTTATATGAAAGGTTGAACAGTAAGGAGGGAGAAAAGGACCTGTACCGATTGGCTAGACAGAGGGACCAAGCTAGGAAAGATGTGCAGCAGGTAAAGGTGATAATGGATAATGAGGGAAACATACTCACAAGTGAGGAGAGTGTGTTGAGGAGATGGAAAGAGTACTTTGAGGGGTTGATGAATGAAGAGAATGAGAGGGAGAGAATGTTGGAAGATGTAGGGATAGTGAATCATGAAGTACAATGGATTAGCAAGGAGGAAGTAAGGATAGCTATGATGAGAATGAAGAATGGAAAGGCTGTTGGCCAAGATGACATACCTGTGGAAGCATGGAGGTGTTTAGGTAAAATGGCAGTGGAGTTTTTAACCAGATTGTTCAATGAAGTCTTGGAAAGTGAGAGGATGCCTGAGGAATGGAGAAAAAGTGTTTTGGTACCGATTTTTAAGAATAAGGATGATGTGCAGAGCTGTAGTAACTACAGAGTGATTAAACTGATCAGTCACAGCATGAAGTTATGGGAAAGAGTAGTGGAAGCTAGGTTAAGAAGGGAGGTGATGATTAGTGATCAGCAGTATGGTTTCATGCCAGGAAAGAGCACTAAAGATGTGATGTTTGCTCTGAGAGTGTTGATGGAGAAGTACAGAGAATGTCAGAAGGAGTTGCATTGTGTTTTTGTAGACTTAGAGAAAACACATGACAGGGTGCCTAGAGAGGAGTTGTGGTATTGTATGAGGAAGTCAGGAGTGTCAGAGAAGTATGTAAGAGTAGTACAGGATATGTACGAGGGTAGTGTGACAGTGGTAAGGTCTGCAGTGGGAGTGATGGATGCGTTTAAGGTGGAGGTGGGGTTACATCAAGGATCAGCTCTGAGCCCTTTGTTATTTGCAATGGTGATGGGCAGTTTGACAGACGAGATCAGACAGGAGTCCCCGTGGTCTATGATGTTTGCAGATGACATTGTGATCTGTAATGAGAGTAGGGAACAAGTGGAGGAGACCCTGGAGAGATTGAAATATGCTCTAGAGAGAAGAGGAATGAAGGTCAGCAGGACTAAGACAGAATATATGTGTGTGAATGAGAGGGAGGATAGAGGAATGGTGAGGATGCAAGGAGTAGAGGTGGCAAAGGTGGATGAGTTTAAATACTTGGGGTAAATAGTTCAGAGTAACTGTGAGTGTGGAAGAGAGGTGAAGAAGAGAGTGCAGGCAGGATGGAGTGGGTGGAGAAGAGTGTCAGGAGTGATTTGTGACAGAAGAGTACCTGTAAGAGTGAAAGGGAAGGTCTATAAGGAGGGTAGTGAGACCAGCTATGTTATATGGGTTGAAGACAGTGGCACTGACAAAAAGGCAGGAGTTTGAGCTTGATGTGGCAGAGTTAAAGATGTTAAGATTTGCACTGGGTGTGACAAGGGTGGACAGGATTAGGAATAAGTATATTAGAGGGTCAGCCCAGGTTGGAAGGTTTGGAGACAAAGCCAGAGAGGCAAGATTACGTTGGTTTGGACATGTGCTGAGGAGGGATGCTGAGTATATTGGGAAAAAGATGCTAAGGATGAAGCTACCAGGTAATAGGAAAAGAGGAAGGCCTAAGATAAGGTCTATGGATATGGTGAGAGAGGACATACAGTTGGTTGGTGTGACAGAGCAAGATGCAGAGGACAGGAAGAAATGGAAACAGGTGATCCGCTGTGGCAACCCCTAATGGGAACAGCCGAAGGAAGATGATGAGTACTTTGTACCAGTTTTGTGCAGTCTGCCTTACATTATATTTAATATACATTAGTACTCTTCACCATTCATTCACTGTCTGTCTTGCATTCTGTTTAACATACATTAGTACTCTGTACCATTCCTGCACAGTCTTATTACATTCCATTTAATATAGGTTCATAGGTTGGTACTTGGCTATTGGCCCTAAGGCCTATGCAAGCCTAGCCATAACAGTTCCCTGGATATTTCTTCCCACAATATTTACTTCTCTGGGCCCCTGTCTAGCAGGGCGACTGACATGATTCCCAGGGTGAATTTCCTATCTCCCATCCAGTCATCAAGGTCCCTTTTGAAGAGGCCAATGAGGCGCTCTGCTTGACATGTATGGGCAGTCTATTCCAGACTATGGGGAGTCTCTTGGTCAGGAACCTATCCCTCCAGCATGTTTTGTTCATTGTGATGATAAGGTTTAGATGCCTGGAGTGTGTGGCTCTGAGGGATTGGGATTTCTTTAAGTGGAGCATGTCCAACAGCTCAGGGTTTGACATGGCCTTGTATGTTAAGCAGAGATCGCGTCTGAGTAGACGATATGCCACAGAGTATAGCTGGAGTTTTTTTAGATGGTCACCATATGGCATCTGCTTTAGGCCTGTGATTCTTTTAGTGAGGTATTTCTGTGGCCTTTCCAGCTGTTGCAGATGTCTTGTGAGGTACATACCAAACGGGGCATTATACTCTATAATGGGTCTGATGAGGGATGAGTACAGTGGGACAATGACCTCCTTTTTTCTGGATGAAAAGCCCCTAGTGATGAGCTGTGCCACATATAAGGATTTCCTGACTGTTGTGGCAATGTGATTATCGAAAGTGAGACCACTGTCCACCTGTGCCCCTAAGTCTCTCTTCACACTTTTGATGTTTAGTGTCCTACCACCTATGTGGTAATTCATGGGTACATGTTTTTTTCCAAAGGGGATAACTATACATTTCTTGGCATTAAGCTTGAGCTCATGGCTCTGGCACTAGGCATCTGTTTCTGTAAGGCCCTTTTGTAGAATATCCGCATCATTTGGGGATTCAATAATGGCTCCCAGTTTGCAGTCATCTGCAAACTTTGTTAGCCAGAGTCCCATAGTGTTGGCCTGTACTTCAGAGAAGTAGATGCCAAACAAGAGTGGTCCCAGGACTGAACCCTGAGGTACTCCACTTGTCACTTGTCTGGAGCTGGATTTGGAGTTGGCTACTTTTACAGTCTGGGTTCTGTCAGTAAGCCAGTTGGCAACCCATCGAGTGATGTAGGGATTTATGCCCAGCTTAGTAAGTTTATCTATGATTCCAGAGTGGGGGATGGTGTCGAAGTCCTTGACGAGGTCCAGATAGGCTGTGTGGACCGCCTTACCCTCGTCCACAGCTCTGGAGACTTATTCAAAGAAGTCAATCAGATTCAGGAGACAAGATTGGCCCTTCACAAACCCAAACTGGGTGGGGTCTGGTGTTTGAAGGTTGCCAATATCTTTGTTTATAAGTTCCATGATAATGCGTTCCATGCCCTTGCAGATCAGGCTTGTCAGACTGATGGGATGGTAGTTCCCGGGATCCAAGGCGGATCCTCCCTTGTGGAGCAGGATAACAGTAGCTATGCGCCACTCAGTGGGCACAAAGCCTGAGGTGAGGCTATGATCAAACATGACACTTAGGTGAGGTGCCAGTTCATTTTGTAGTTCATGTAGTACACAGCCTGGGATGTCATCTGGTCCCATGGATGCTGTATTCTTAGCTTTGGAGAGTGTGGTTTCTATCTGTGTGGCTGTGATTATTGGAATTTGGCAATCTTTTGGTATTGAGATGGGCCCTTTAGGGGGTGATAGGGGGGTGAAGTTGGCACTATATCGATCTGCCAGGATATTGGCAATACCCTTGGGATCAGTATATTTAATGCCATTCTGTTGTAGCTCAGAGCAGAGCAGATACATTAGTACTCTGTACCATTCCTTCACAATCTGCCTTACATTCTGTTTAATCTACATTAGTACTCAGTACCATTCCTTCACAGTCTGCCTTACATTCTATTTAACATACATTAGTACTCTGTACCATTCCTGCACAGTCTACCTTACATTTTGTTTAGCATACATTAGTACCCTGTACCATTCCTGTACAGTCTGATTCCATTCCATTTAATATACATTAGCACTCTGTGCCATTCTTTCATATGCTGCCTTACATTTTTTTTATATACATTAGTTCTCTGTATCATTCTTGCACAGTCTGATTACATTCCATTTAATATACATTAGTTCTCTGTACCAGTCCTGCACAGTCTGCCTTATATTCTCTTTAATATACATTAATACTCTGTGCCATTCCTGCACAGCCTGATTCCATTCCATTCAATATACATTAGTACTCTGTACCAGTCCTGTGCAGTCTGCATTACATTGTATTTAATATACATTAGTACTCTGCACCATTCCTTTACAGTCTGCCTTACATTCTGTTTAGCATGCATTAGTACTCTGTACCATTCCTGCACCATCTGATTACATTCCATTTAATATAGATTAGTACCCTGTACCATCTACATTAGTACTCAGTACCATTCCTTCACAATCTGCCTTACATTCTGTTTAACATATATTAGTACTCTGTACCATTCCTGCACATTCTGCCTTACATCTAGTTTAGCATACATTAGTAATCTGAACCATTCCTGCACAGTTTGATTACATTCCATGCAATATACATTAGTACTCTGTACCAGTCCTGCACAGTCTGCCTTCCATTCTATTTAATAAACATTAGTACTCTGCCCCATTCCTTCACAGTCTAACTTATATTTTGTTTAATATACGTTAGTACTCTGTACCATTCCTCCGCAGTCTGCCTTACATTCTATTTAATATACAGTAATACTCTGCACCATTTCTTCACAGTCTTTCTTACATTCTGTTTGATACACGTGAGTACTCTTTACCATTCCTGCACAGTCTGATTACATTCCATTTAATATAAATTAGTAGTCTATACTATTCCTGCACAGTCTGCATTCCTGTGCAGTCTGCCTTACATTCTATTTAATTTACATTAGTACTCTGCTCCATTCCATCACAGTCTGCCTTACATTCTTTTAATATATGTTAGTACTCTACTGTTCCTGCACAGTCTGATTATATTCCATTTAACATACATTAGTACACTGTACCAGTTCTGTGCAGTCTGCATTACAGTATATTTAATATGCCTTAGTACTATGCAGCATTCCTTCTCAGTCTGCCTTACATTATGTTTAATATACATTAGTACTCTGTACTATTCCTGCATTGTCTGATTACATTCCATTTAATATACATTAGTACTTTGTACCAGTCCTGTGCAGTCTGCCTTACATTCTATTTAATATACATTAGTACTCTTCACCATTCATTCACTGTCTGTCTTACATTCTGTTTAACATACATTAGTACTTTGTACCATTCCTGCACATTCTTATTACATTCCATTTAATATACATTAGAACTCTGTACCATTCCTTCACAATCTGCCTTACATTCTGTTTAATCTTCATTAATACTCAGTACCATTCCTTCACAGTCTGCCTTACATTCTATTTAACATACATTAGTACTTTGTACCATAAATGCACAGTCTGATTACATTCCATTTCATATATATTAGTACTCTGTATCAATCCTGCGCAGTTTGACTTACATTCTATTTAATATACATTAGTACTCTGCACCATTCCTTCACAGTCTACCTTACATTCTGTTTAGTATGCGTTAGTACTCAGTACCATACATGCACAGTCTGATTACATTCCATTTCATACATATTTGTACTCTGTATCAATCATGCGCAGTTTGCCTTACATTGTATTTAATACACATTACGACTCTGCACTATTCCTTCAATGTCTGCCTTATATTCTGTTTGATATACGTTAGTACTCTCTACCATTCCTGCTCAGTCTGATTGCATTCCATTTAATATACATTAGTACTTTGTACCTGTCCTAGGGTGGCCGTAGTAGTGAATGGTTAGCATTGCTGCCTCACAACAATAGATTCTCTGGTTCAATCCTGGAGTGCCTTCTTTGTGGAGTCTGCAATTCCTTCCTGTGATTTTGTGGGTTTCCTCCGGGTGCTCCTGTTTCCTCCCACATCCCAAAGACATGCTGTAGGTGGATTGGAAACTCTAAATTGGCCCTGGACATGAGTGTGTGTGCCTTCTGTGGAAGGTTGACTGCCGGGCTGGCAACTCAACACCAAAAAAATTCCATGCACAGTCTGATTACATTCCATTTAGGATAAATTAGTACTCTCTACCATTCCTGAGCAGTCTGTCTTACATTCTATTTAATATACATTAGTCCTCTGCACCATTCCATCACAGTCTGCCTTACATTCTGTTTATATATGTTAGTACTCTACCGTTCCTGCACAGTCTGTTTACATTCCATTTAACATACATTAGTACACAGTACCAGTCCTGTGCAGTCTGCCTTACAGTTTATTGCATCATTCCTTCACAGTCTGCCTTACATTCTGTTTAATATACGTTTGTAATCGGTACCATTCCAGCACAGTCTTATTACATTCCATTTAATATACATTAGTAATCTGTTCCAGTCGTGCACAGCCTGCCTTACATTCTATTAACATACATTAGTACTCTGCTCAATTCCTTCACAGACTGCCTTACATTCTTTTTAATATACGTCAGCACTCTGTACCATTCCTGCAAAGTCTGATTACATTGCATTTAATATACATTAACACTCTGTACCACTACTGATCAGTCTGCCTTACATTCTATTTAAAATACATTAGAACACTGCACCATTCCTTCACAGTCTGCCTTACATTCTGTTTAATATACGTTAGTACTCTGTACCATTTCTGTATAGTCTGAATGCATTCCATTTAATATATATTTGGTACTCTGTAACAGTCCTGCGCAGTCTGCCTTACATTCTATTTAATATACATTAGTACTCTGCACTATACCTTCAGAATCTGCCTTACATTCTGTTTAATATGCGTTAGTACTCTAACATTCCTGCACAGTCTGATTACATTCCATTTAATATACATTAGTACTATGTACCAGTCCTACCCAGTCTGCCTTACATTCTATTTTATATACATTACTACTTTGCACTATTCCTTCACAGTCTGCCTTACATTCTGTTTAATATACATTAGTACTCTCTACCATTCTTGCACAGTCTGATTATATTCCATTTAATATGCATTAGTACTCTGTACCAGTCCTGTGCAGTATGCCTTACAGTCTACTTAATATACATCAGTATTCTTCACCATTCCTTCACAGTCTGTCTTACATTCTGTTTAATATACATTAGAACTCTGTGCCATTCCTTCACAATCTGTCTTACATTGTGTTTAATCTACATTAGTACTCAGTACCATTCCTTCACAGTCTGCCTTACATTCTATTTAACATACATTAGTGCTCTGTACCATACATGCACAGTCTGATTACATTCCATTTCATATATATTAGTACTCTGTATCAATCCTGTGCAGTTTGCCTTACATTCTGTTTAATACACATAAGTACTCTGCACCATTCCTTCAATGTCTGCCTTATATTCTGTTTAATATACGTTAGTACTCCCTACCATTTCTGCTCAGTCTGATTGCAATCCATTTAATATACATTAGTACTTTGCACCTGTCCTAGGGTTGCCGTAGTAGTGCAATGGTTAGCATTGCTGCCTCACAGCAATAGATTCTCTGGTTTGATCCTCAGCTGGAGTGCCTTCTTTGCAGAGTCTGCATGTCCTTCCTGTGATTTTGTGGGTTTCCTCCGGGTGCTCCTGTTTCCTTCCACATCCAAAATACATGCTGTAGGTGGATTGGAAACTCTAAATTGGCCCTAGGCGTGAGTGTGTGTGGGCCTTCTGTGGAAGGTTGGCTGCCAGGCTGGCAACTCAACACTAAAAAAATTCCATTGAGACTCATAAGCAAACAGGTGATTTGCTGTGGTGACCCCTAACTGGAAAAAGCCAGAAGAAGCACTTTGTACCAGTCTTGCACAGTCTGCCTTATATTCTATTTATTATACCTTAGTACTCTTCACCATTCCTTCACAGTCTGTCTTACATTCTGTTTAATATACATTAGTACTGCGTACCATTCATGCACCCTCTGATTACATTCCATTTAAGATATATTAGTACTCTGTACCATTCCTTCACAGTCTGCCTTACATTCTATTTAACATACATTAGTACTCTGTATCATACCTGCACAGTCTGCCTTACATTCTGTTCAGCATACATTAGTACTCTGTACCATTCCTTCACAGTTTGATTACATTCCATTTAATATATGTTAGTACTCTGTACCATTCCTGCACAATCTGATTACATTCCATTTAATGTACATTAGTACTCTGCACCATTCCTTCACAGTATGACTGACATTATGTTCAATATACATTAGTACTCTTCCATTCCTGCGCAATCAGATTACATTCCATTTAACATACATTAGTATCTGTACCATTCCTTCACAGTCTGCCTTACATTCTGTTTAATCTTCATTAGTACTTAGTACCATTCCTTCACAGTCTGCCTTACATTCTATTTAACATACATTAGTACTCTGTGCCATTCCTGCACAGTCTGCCTTACATTCTGTTTAGCATACATTAGTACTCTCTCTGCACACTCTTATTACATTCCATTTTAAAAACATTAGTACTATGTACCAGTCGTGCGCAGTATGCCTTACAGTTTGTTTAATATACATTAGTACTCTGCTCCATTCTTTCACAGTCTGCCTTACATAGTACATGTTAGTACTTTGTACCATTCTTGCACAGTCTGATTATGTTCCATTTAATTTACATTAGTACTCTGTTCCAGTCCTGTGCAGTCTGCCTTACATTTACATTCTATTTAATATACATTGCTGTCTTGAGACGCCTGAACATATCCAAAAGGCAATTCTTGTCTGGATTAACGATTAGCTGAAAACCAAGTTTTTTTTTTAAATTTAGTTCTGATGAAGCCCGTGTTTGTAACGGGTGAAAGCGCTTAACTTGTAACCTGTCAGCACTCAATAAATGTAGGATTTTATGGGCAACTTGGTTTTCAACTAATTGTTAATCCAGACAAGAATTGCCATTTGCATATGTTCAGGCGTCTCAAGACAGCATAGCTTTTGGCGTTTTTGTTTGGTTTTTCCAGTTCTGTTGTATTTGTGAAAGCCAAATCACCTTTACATATTTAATATACATTAGTACTCTTCACCATTCCTTTACAGTCTGTCTTAAATTCTGCTTAATATAAGTTAGCACTCTGTACCATTCCTGCACAGTCTGTTTACATTCCATTTAATATACATTAGTACTCTGTACCATTCCTTCACAGTCTGCCTTACATTCTGTTTAATCTACATTAGTACTCAGTACCATTCCTTCACAGTCTGCCTTACATTCTGTTTAACATACAATAGTACTGTATACCATTGATGCATAGTCTGCCTTATATTATGTTTAGCATATATTAGTACTCTGAGCCATTCCTGCACATTCTGATTACATTCCATTTAATATACATCAGTACTCTGCACCATACCTTCAAAGTCTGCCTTACATTCTTTTTAATATATGTTAGTACTCTGTACCATTTCTGTACAGTCTTATTTCTTTACATTTAACATACATTAGTATTTGTACCAGTCCTGCGCAGTCTGCCTTACATTCTATTTAATATACATTAGTACTCTGTACCATTCCTTCACAGTCTGCCTTACATTCTGTTTAATCTACATTAGTACTCAGTACCATTCCTTCACAGTCTGCCTTACATTCTATTTAACATACATTAGTACTCTGTATCATTCCTGCACAGCCTGCCTTACATTCTGTTCAGCATACATTAGTACTCTGTACCATTCCTTCACAGTCTGATTACATTCCATTTAATATATGTTAGTACTCTGTACCATTCCTGCACAGTCTGATTACATTCCATTTAATATACATTAGTACTCTGCACCATTCCTTCACAGTCTGCCTTACATTCTTTCTAATATACGTTAGTACTCTACCATTCCTGCACAGTTATTTCATTCCATTTAACATACATTAGTATTTGTACCAATCCTGCGCAGTCTGCCTTACATTCTATTTAATATACATTAGTAGTCTGCACCATTCCTTCACAGTCTACCTTACATTGTGTTTAATATACGTTAGTACTCTGTACCATTCCTGCACAGTCTGATTACATTCCATTTAATAAACAATTGTCCTCTATACCAGTACTGTTCAGTCTGCCTTATATCTATTTAATATACATTAGTATTCTGTACCATTCCTTCACAGTTTGCCTTACATTCTGTTTAGCATACATTAGTGCTCTGTACCATTCCTGCACAGTCTGATTACATTCCATTTAATATACATTTGTACTCTGTACCATTCCTTCACAGTCTGCCAAACATTATTTTTAATATATGTTAGTACTCTGTACCATTCCTGCACAGTCTGATTACATTCTATTTAATATACATTAGTAGTCTGCACCATTCCTTCACAGTCTACCTTACATTGTGTTTAATGTGTTAGTACTCTGTACCATTCCTTCACAGTCTGATTACATTAGTAGTCTGCACCATTCCTTCACAGTCTACCTTACATTGTGTTTAATGTGTTAGTACTCTGTACCATTCCTTCACAGTCTGATTACATTACATTTAATATACATTAGCAGTCTGTACCAGTCCTGTGCAGTCTGCCTTACATTCTATTTAATATACATTAGTAGTCTGCACCATTCCTTCACAGTCTACCTTACATTGTGTTTAATATATGTTAGTACTCTGTACCATTCCTGCACAGCCTTATTACATTCCATTTAATATACATTAGTACTCTATACCAGTACTGCTCAGTCTGCCTTATATTCTTTTTATATACATTAGTATTCTGTACACTTCCTTCACAGTTTGCCTTACATTCTATTTAACATACATTAGTGCTCTGTACCAGTCCTGCACAGTCTGCCTTATATTCTGTTTAGCATACATTAGTACTCTGTACCATTTCTTCACAGTCAGCTTTACATTCTTTTTAATATATGTTAGTACTCTGTACCATTCCTGCGCAGTCTGATTACATTCCATTTAATATACATTAGTAGTCTGTACCAGTCCTGCGCAGTCTGCCTTACATTCTATTTAATATACATTAGTAGTCTACACCATTCCTTCACAGTCTACATTACATTCTGTTTAATATGCGTTAGTACTCAGTACCATACATGCACAGTCTGATTACATTCCATTTAATATACATTAGCAGTCTGTACCAGTCTTGTGCAGTCTGCCTTACATTCTGTTTAATATACATTAGTACTCTGCACCATTCCTTCACAGTCTACCTTACATTCTGTTTAATATGTGTTAGTACTCTACCATTCCTGCACAGTCTGATTACATTCCATTTAACATACAGTAGTACTCTGTACCAGTGTTGTGCAGTCTTTCTTACATTCTATTTAGAATACACTCTGTACCACTCCTGCATGGTCTGCCTTACATTCTATTTAACATACATTAGTACTCTACACCATTCCTACATGGCCTGATTCTATTCGATTTAACACCGATTTGTATTCTACTGTTCACAGTCTGCCTTACATTTTAACACACATTAATACTCCATATCCTTCTTGCACAGTCTGATTACTTTCTATTTAACACCCATTAGTACTCTTCCATTCCTGCATGGTCTGTCATACTTGTTGCTTAACACCCATAAGCACATTATACCAATTGCTGCATGGTCTGCCAAACATTATATTTTACATCTACTGTATCATGCCCACATGGCTTACCATACATTAAAACTTATTAGTAGTCTGTATCAATACTGCATAGTCTGCCATATATGCTTATTTAATTTGCATTAATTCTCTAGAATTCCTGCACAAACTGTTTTACATTCTACTGAACACCCATTAGTACTCTGTATATTTCCTGCACTGTCTGCTATTCATTCTAACACTCATTAGTATTCTGTTCTGTTACTGCTCAATCTAGCATGCATTATATTTAAAATCTATTAGTACTCTGTACTATTTCTGCATGGTCTGACATACATTCTATGTAACACCCATTTGTACACTGTTCCATTACTGAGCTGCCAAAAAATGCATTCTAGTTAACACTGTGGTGGTGCTGTGGTAGTGTTGTCGCCTCACAGTAAGACGCTGTCCGGTTCGATTCTCAGTTAGAGTGTCATCTGTGTGGAGACATGCATGAATGGGTGTACCTTTGTTGAAGGTTGTGCGTCAGGGCTGGTAACTTGGCACGTAAAAAATCAACTACCAATCATTAGCGGACCGGAGTTCTGCTGTGGCGACCCCTAACCAGGAAAAGCCGAAAGACACAACAACAACATTCATGCATAGGAATATAAGAACATAGGAATAACATTAGGCAAGTGATCACAAAGGCCATAAGATGCCTAGCCACATACAAAGACACGTTTGAAACTTCTTGTCAAGCAATTAGTACTACTTATTTCCCAAATCAAACAGGGCCTTATAAGATAAACTTGGTGTACATTTTGTGTCTCCCCATACAGACATCAAGTCTATACTCCAAGGTGGCAGAAGCAATACTTTGTTTGACCTGTAGTGTGACAGCTTATTCCATAAACCCTGGAATATTCCATGTTATAAAGCTATCCCTCCAGCAAGTTACATTAATAGGTTGGTGCAAATACAGGTCTCTAGTGCAGGTGTTTATAGAGGCAATGTTTTACAAAGAAATAGGAGGTCAAATAAGATTTTTTTAATGTCTCAAAAAGCTAAACACAGGTCACCTCATCGCAGTTTGGGATAATAGAATGATTTAAAAACTTTAATTTTTCTAGGTTAGAATTCTTTGGGCCTTTTGAAGGTGAATGATATGCTTGGATTTGCACATGCCAAAGGGAACAATGTATTCAATGATGGGTCTGATAAGTGAAGAATACAGGAGCCTGCCATACATTTTGCTTAACACCCATTACTACTCTGACACATTCCAGCATGTTCTGTACCTTTCATGCATCATCTGCTTTACATTCTGTTTAGCACCCATTAGTACCCTTTGCCAGTTTTGCAATGTCTGCCATATACGCTATTTACTGCCCTTTAGTACTCTGTAGAACTCTTGCATGGTCTTTTTAACACTTGTTAGTACTTCGTGCTGTTCCTGCATGTTTTTGATACATCTTAATTAACCCCCATTAGTTCTCTATATCACTCTTGCATGGTCTGCCATACATGCTGTATAGAACCCATTAATACTCTGTACTATTCTTGTAGAGTCTGCCATCCATACATTCTAGTTAACACCTATTCCTACTCTACTCTGTACCATTCTCACATGGCCTTGCATCTTAATGTACATTGTTTTTTCAAATAACACCACAAGGCAATCTGCTGCACATTACTCCTGGAATGATCACTCCATGGAGATTGCAGTAGTTGTGGATACAAAAGTATTATTGCAAGAGACCATTTTGCTTGAAAGCCACTGGAGGAATTAAAAGCAACCTTATCAGTTTATAATGGTTTTCATGATTTTCAATGCTTATTTTAACTGAAATAAGCAGATATAGCCAGGGAATCATATGAAAAACTATGGGTCAGATACTTGAAGTTTGTGTATCCTGAGTTCACAGAGTTATGTCCACATGCAGAAAGTGTTTTAATTGCAAGTGAATCTCTCCTCATTGTGAAGTCAAATCATTGTATTATAGACCCATATGGACAATAAAGATACAGCCAGAAATCCAATCAGATGCCATATCTGACTCCACAGATCAGACAGAGGCATGCCATCTCCCAAATCATAACTGTAGAGTTGAGAGATGTACCTATATTCTAAGTCACCAAAGTATATCATAGATGCCATTTACCCATGATATAAACCACTGGAACACAGAATGTCCAGAATGCCTGTTCAGAGGGAAGAGAAAAGTTTATAGCATATGCTTGTCGAAGCAATGAGGGTAAGCTAACAACTGGCCTAAATCAACTATCTGTTTATTACTTTAGGAGGGCCCATACAAACGGACCTGTTGCAAGAATAGAGAAAGGATATTCAGGACCTTGAAATGGCAAACTGAGAGGCACGTGACTGTGAATACATTTAACTCAGTTAGCATGAGTCAGAAAATCACCTGCTTAACAGTGAGTTTAGGAAGTATACACTGGCTGAGATAGCTGTGTTTACAGCTGTTGCTTAAGTGTGAGTTACTGTTGTAATTGAGATTGTTGTAAGGCAAATACCCCTTCCTCAAGATGTTATCAAACTTGGAGAGCTGATTCCATTAATCTTGTAAAGTGGCGTAGGGAGTAAAGCCTCCAGATTTGAAAGTGCAAAGATCATTTCTCTCCACATGAGGCCAGGAATTCATAATCTGGTTTAAATCTCATTGGACATATTGAAGCTGAGTTCACAATCCCCCATTTGCAGTACTAACATGGACGACTGAATTTACATTTACTGTGGCATCACGCCTTGCCTATTTCTGATGGTGCTCAAACTGTACTTTTTGTGCAAGATATATAATTGGGAGCATATTTCTAGAAGTTTGATTGATTATATATGTTTGTCCAGATACATCCTTCAGTTACCTTACTTAAAGAGAACACGTTCAAATAACTGAGCTGCAGATTGGTGGAGGGAGAGATAAGGTGGTGTACTACATCTTACTGTTATCTCGCTGAGATTTAACATGGTTTGGTATAGGAGCCCATTGCCTGATCCATCAGCAAGGGATGGTGGGATGGGCTGCTGTCAGTGCATGCTGATCTCTGCACAGAGTTAGTGAGTGTTATACAACCTGGCCTAGAACTATTTTCAGCTATGCCTAGACATTAAAAGTAATTTATATGCATTGCTATATGTGTCTACATCAACTTATATTACATAATATACATTGTCATTTGCTATACATTACATGAGCTAGTGCACATGCTCTGAGATGTGATGAGAAAGACAACATGCTACAGTATAATGCTCTCTCTGCATGTATGACTCATTGCATTTGCCTGTCATTCTTTGAGTTTTGACAATGCTGTTTCTAAAAAAGTGGGTCACTAAATCTTATCCAATGAGCTGTTATGCCTTGTTATAGCTGGAAGCCAATTAACAATTAACAGTTACTTGAGTAGGGGGTAGGTAGCTGTCACTTAATCAGTGTCAGTAAATCAGACATTCTGGTGCTCCTATGTTATGCCTGAATAAAAGCTTGAGACAAAAGCAATATTAGAAGTTCAGAAATGAGACTTGGTTTTGCATATGAAATCTGAATCTTTAACAGTACTCATGCAATTCTGCAGCTCTACTGATGTATGATTGTATAGATGAGCTGCTGCTGCATGTGTTTATAGATGTACTGTGGAATGTTCATGTGGATATACTGCCATATTAATTGCAGGTATTGCTGTATGAACAGGCAAAAGCACTGCAGTACTTGCCTGTAGTCCAAGGACTTACAGCATCCTGCTGGCCTAGCATATTACTACACTGTTATGTTTTGCTGTACTCCAGGCATTTTGAGTTAGCCTTGCAGTCCTATAGTAAATGGACAACTTAGACAGCATGCGTATTGTCAAAATGAATGAGAGAGAGAGAAGCATTGCTCAAGATGTTCCTTCTAAAGCATCGTTACTAAATACTGACTCAGAGTGAAGGTCACATTGAACAAACTGACCTCATTATCACTGACCCCCTTAAAGGCTTAGTTACCTATTTGTTACAGCAGTATCTGATCATGCTGTCCATATTATTGAAATTTGAAGGAGTGCTGCTAACATTTCCATCTACCCAGTTCCACTGGTTCATCAGTGTTTGGTCCTTTGATCAAACATCAATAGTTGGTGTCACCGTCATAGAGAGAACCCTTGTGCAAAATGAACCAGCTATATTTTGCTAATTTTATTGAAAAATGGGAAATGCAAATGAAAATTATTTCCATAAAGTTTAAAACAAAGAAACAGCACCAGAGCACTCCACGGCGATCGGACCATACACAGAGAAAACTAGTAGCACTATAAGTAGTACTTCAAGCATATAGTATAAAATCCAAGGTTTATTGGAATTCCAGGTTAGCGCTTTCACCCTCACGGGTGTCTTCAGATCTTTTACATCTCATAAAAGTAATGCTAACATTTATACTAAAGCCTCTAAGACATCATTCTTCAATTAAGTAAAATAGTTTTTTTAGTATATTATATTAGTATATAGTATAAAATAGCATATTTTTAAATATATTTATTTTTTATATTTTTTATATTTATATATGCTGTTATATTTAAGTATTTTTTATACATTCTTTATATATACTTTTATAAACATAGTATATATATATATATATATATATATTAATATATGTATTCATTAACTTTAGAAGTTGCTTTGCAGTTGAGTATTTATAAACTATTCTTGAATGAAACCTTACAGGTGAACACTATTTTACTTAATTAAAGAATGATGTCATAGAGGCTTTAGTATAAATGTTAGCATTACTTTTATGAGATGCAAAAGGTCTGAAGAAGCCCATGAGGGTGAAAGCGCTAGCCTGGAATTCCAATAAACCTTGGATTTTATACTGCATGCTTGAACTATTACTTATAGTGCTACTAGTTTTCTCTGTGTATGGTCTGATCGACGTGGAGTGCTCGGGTGCTGTTTCTTTGTTTTAAACTTAATTGGTATAGTTATCAGAGCATTTACCCCTACTTCGCTCATTTTATTTGGTTTAAAAAGTGTTTTCTGTACTTGCGATAAAAGGGGACATGGCTGAGAAGGATACTGTTGATATCGAATTACCTTACAATGCAGGAGTAGCTTCAGTAAGCAGGAAAGACCTAAATAGGTTTTCTGAATATGTAGCAGGGCAGGACAACCCTCTGATGACGTTTGTTGTGAATGAACAGGAAGAGACAGAGGGTGCTGAGTCAATGGAAATACAACAAGGAATCACAGAACACTTTGAGCTGTTAGAAGCTGATTTTTTGAAGTTGAAGAAACTACAGATGCAGAGACAGCATTTCGAGGTCTGCATAGACAGGAAAATCATACCCAGAGGACTGAGAGTACTTAAGATGCCTACAACTGGAGCACTTTATCCTGAACTACTTTACAAGTGGCAACAGTTGAATATTGAGGTGAGTGTTAAATATATGACACTGCTCAATGACTTTTTCTCAGTGCACGAGTTAGAACTACACGAGAATATACGTGCTTGTCAGAACTATGTGACAGTTAAATATCCAGCAGTAGTGGTGGATAAATTAATGGAATGACTTTTGGATAATGTGTATCTCTTTGAAAAAACTTTATTGGAACAGAAAAGCTCCAAAATTCAGCGAGATACTGCTGATTTTATAAACGGCCATGTCTTCACTTGGCCGAGGAATAACTTTGCTAGAAACACTGACTATAGAGGACATGGTGTCCGCATTGTTAATGAGCATGATAGTGCTAATAAGAATAATTTTACTCACTTGCCTAAAGTACGAGACATACAAAGTACTAGTATCAACCATGTTGTAGACAATTTGTTTTTAATGTGCAGGATGATGTTAGTAATGTCAGTAACTTACAACAGAACACCTTAGATCTTACTCCAGTAGTAACTGCAGGGGCAAACCCAGTAGAATTAGACAGTAACTCATTAGCAATAATCACATCTAACGCTGATATGCAAGCAATGGCCCCTGCACCAATAGTAAGCACAGGGCCAAGCACCTCTCACAAGTATGACAACTCATTGAATAACAATGCTTTATTACAAGAACCTGTTGTCAGAAGGAAAGACCCTAGTGCAAGCTCCTATAAAACAACATATGAACATACTCCTTTCCCCATCAATGAGGTACCCAGAGGAGGGAGAAACAGGTCAATGAGCAGGAGCAGACAGAAATGAAAGGGCTCAGGGGAGGAACATCTAGGCCCCACAATCAAGAGGATGTGGGAGAGAATACCCAGACATTAGTTTGGAACCTCTCAGACAGAGTTTTAACAGAAGATGAAATCTCTGTACTGAATAAGGGACTGTCATTTATTCCCTCTATGAAAAGCAATCTACCTGACTCACTGATAGATATGAAATTGTTTGGAAGGAGTGCTCAACTGAAATTAGATTATGGGGGACATTCATCAATGGGTGTACATGGAGTTTTCAAGAGACCCAGCACATTTATTCCTATAATACATCCATTAGTAGATGCTTTTGTTAAAATGGTAGAAGAGGACTTACATGGATTAAACAATAATAACAAAAATAAATGGTATGGTAACCTGAGTTCAAAACAGAGAGTTGCTATGAATAATCTGAGGAGTGACAACACACTTATGATTAGACCAGCTGATAAAGGAGGACCAGTAGTAGTTATGAATAGAACGGACTATGATGACAAAATGAAAACAATATTGGATAATAGTGAGTTCTATTCAGTAATCTCCAAGACTGAAATAGATATATGGGTTGGAACTATTAGAAGTATGTTAGAAGACTTATCCAAAAGTGAAATTATTAGTTTGGAACCATACACATTCTTTTTAGTTGAAAATTCCTTGATTCCAGTAATTCAAGGGTTACTGAAGGTCCACAAGAACATACATAATCCACCCATGAGACCCATTGTGGCAGGGAGAGGTTGGGTTACTGAACCCCTCTCCTTGTATGTCGAAAAACAACTAAGAAAAGTTGTAGATAGTTTCACTCATATCCTAAGGGATACTAAACAGTTCCTACTGATCTTTACAGTAAAGTGAGTGTGTTACAGACTGATTTACACTTCATATTAGTGACTCTTGATGTACAATCATCATTTACAGTTATACCCAACCAACATGGGTTAGAAAGTATACGGAGATGTCTCAGGGTGAACACTGATTATACCATGCCCCACATTGAATTAATTACTGGTTTGCTAGAGGCAATCTTGGAAAATAATATCTTCATGTTCAATGATACCATCTATATACAGAAGGATGGCGTGGCTATGGGTACATCATGCGTCAATAGCTATGCCAACCTAGTGATGGCAGACTGGGAAAAGTAAAAACTATTCCCACTAGATAGCTTCAAGAGGAATGTTATTTATGCTAGGTTTGTGGATGACCTTTTCCTCCTATGGGCAGGATTGGAAGATGAACTACAGAAGTTTTTTTGTGAGGTCAGTTCTTTGACCAATTTTTTGAATTTTACCATGGAGAGTTCAGATAGATGGATATCATTTTTAGATGTATACATTGAAAGGTTAGACAGTGGTCTACTCAATACAGGTGTATATAGGAAGTCGTGCTACAAGAACTCCCTCTTACATAGAGGGAGCATGCATCCTCGTTTTGTGTTCCACAATATAGTGAAAGGTCAAGCTATAAGAGCCTCATGTTTGAATCCAACAGAACAAAGGTTGAAGACTGAGTTAGATCAATTACGAGGGAGACTAGCTGCCAGATCTTATACACCAGAAGAGATATACTCAGGGATTGAAGGGGTATATGATCTTAGAACTCGATCTGCACATCCATATTTTGCAAACCCTGTAGACTTAGAAGGAACATCAGAGAGAACTAGAATCACTGATATGACGATGAACCATCCCATAGTTAGGGTCTCACTGAATTATACACAAGACATTAGCAGTGTGAAAGGGATTTTTTATAAGAACTGGCCTGTCCTCGCTACAGATCTGAAATTAAAAGAGATAGTGGGGGATAGACCGTCGTTTGTCTATAGAAATAAGTCAAACTTGCCCAGATTACTCTGCCAACCCAGAGTCCCCACTACAATTGGTAGGGGTGAGACATTAAATTGCACCAGACCATGTCATAAATGCAATTATTGTCCCTTTATATCTGAGGCACCAGCTTTGTACAACCTGTCACTATGAAAATATTTTGTTTCAACACTGCAGCTAATTGTGACACTCAGCATGTCACATACCTAGCTAGGTGCATGGCCTGTGATGCATTTTATGTGGGGAAAACTGATAGAAGGTTACGTGATAGGATAAGTGAACATCTGTATAATATACACATCCAATTCCCACATAATGCATTATCCAAGCATGTCATGAATACAAATGACACACACAGCTTCAAATTACTAGTACTACAAGTAAACAAACCCAATTATAGGGGTGGGGACATAAGGAACTATACAGAAAGGACAGAAGCCAGGTGGATTATAATGCTAAGAGGAGATCAGAGACCTGGACTGAATGACAGAGTCCCTATTAAACTGACCCTAAAAAATAGAAAGTTAGTTGTTAGATAAAGACCTGCAGGTCAGATGGGACATTATATTTGTATACATCATTGTATATATCATATAATGTAGTCCTCATACAGCTCTTACATGAATCCATTATGAAATGTATTTTATATACAGTTCTTATATGAACTGGCATAATTTGTTGTATAGCATCTTATTGATGCATGGCATATACACACATACATATGTTTTGATATACATAACATTAAAAAAAATTAAACATTTTTAAATATATTTATTTTTTATATTTTTTATATTTATATATGCTGTTATGTTTAAGTATTTTTTATACATTCTTTATATATACTTTTATAAACATAGTATATATATATATATATATATATATATATATATATATATATATTAATATATGTATACTTTAACTTTAGAAGTTGCTTTGTGTTTGAGTATTTATAAACTGTTCTTGAATGAAGCCTTACAGGTGAACACTATTTTACTTAATTAAAGAATGATGTCTTAGAGGCTTTAGTATAAATGTTAGCATTACTTTTATGAGATGTAAAAGGTCTGAAGAAGCCCATTAAGGTGAAAGTGCTAGCCTGGAATTCCAATAAACCTTGGGTTTTATACTACAGGCTTGAACTATTACTTATAGTCCTACTAGTTTTCTCTGTGTATGGTCCGATTGACGTGGAGTGCTCTGGTGCTGTTTCTTTGTTTTAAACTTAATTGGTATAGTTATCAGAGCATTTACCCCTACTCGCTTATTTTATTTGGTATTTCCATAAAGTGTTTTTATAGTGAATTTTGTGTCAGCTTTTAATTAAAAGAGATGCACATGAAATGTGTCTGCTTCTTTCACAGAACATTATTTATTGACATCCAAAAAGTGGTATTTCACTGGCATGTTGTCTCGAAATGTGATCATTCATTATAGTGGGAGCAGGATTTCACTACTATATATGTGTGGACTTACACACACACACACACACACACACACACACACACACACACACACACACACACACACACACAAAAACACTAAAGTAACTACTTTGAGGAAAATATTGTTGCGATGTCCCCATGCTGAGCCAGTAATCAAGGAGCCTGAATCCTCACCACTGACACTGGAGAGGACATTCACTTGGAATACAAATGGATACACTCAGTATTTCCAGATACAGACCTCTCTGCATCAAGCACAATTTACCTTAAGAGCACATAGGGCACACACTCAGCTAGGGGTATGGGTGTCTCTGTCTCCCTCCATGTTCCCAATAAGGCTCCCCACTGGCACTGTGAAACCAGAGTTTCATGTCCCTTCCCCGGAAAAGGCTAGCACAGATTACCCGCTCTACTAACTTTGCCCAGACTATAAAGTAGTTTCACTGCCACCAGTCATTTACTATAAGGCTCTTAAAAGGGTACCCAATTACATTGCGTGAAGTTAATATTAATGCAAATGGTAATGCTGACCGAATAGCAAGGCTTTCAGGAGTGGCCACATGTACCACCAAATAAATATATGCAAATACTCTCAAAGTTTAAATATTTTCTAAAAAGGACCAGCCACAATGAAACGTTTAAATATATTTAATAATAAATAATAAAAGAACAAGAAAAATACTAAATATCTATTTACTGTAAACACCAGAGTTTCAGAAAAAGGAATATAAGAGTCTAATTCCACTATATTTTTCTGACTAATCTAAAGAGAATTACTATTCCCTAGTTAAGTTACTTACTACTGCAAGGCAAGATAGTGTGGGTGAATGGTCTTTTTTGCCAGTTCCAAAACAGAATGCAGAATGCTCCTGAGACTTACGTCGCCTCTAATAGTAAAACATTATTTCTATACAGAATAACATCACATAAATCTGGTCATCTGACTCTGTTTTCCGCACTGTCATCCCCAGATGCTACCATGGTTTAGCACATATGTGCTGCAACACACACAGATATAGCTATGCTCAGATGTGGTGCAGCTGCGGGAAGTCATAAACCTATAAAACTATGCCACTCTTCCTACAGGAACTCTGACCTACTCTCTATTTTATTTATTTATTTTATTTTGTTTTACATTTGTTAACTGGGAAAGTCTGTCTGGACACTAGCCCTTTTTCAGTGGAGGCCTGGGGAGAAAAGCTCCAAGTAGTTGACAAACAGATACAATTGCATAATGCATGGATGGCGCAGTGGTGCAGCGGTAGTGTTGTCGCCTTACAGCAAGAGGGTTTTCCAGTTTGATTCTTGGCCTTGGTGCTGTGTGGAGTCTGCATGTCCTCCCTGTGTTCGTGTGGGTTTCCTCTGGGTACTCCAGTTTCCTCCCACATTACGAAGGCATGCATCTGGAGTATTCCTCTGCCGAAAATTGACTTCATTCCAAGTCAGACTTTCCTGGTAAACAATTGTCAAATAAATAAATATATAGAGGTAAGAAGTAAATAAAAGTTGCATAGAAATGAAAAAGAATACATACATATTTTAGACAAAATAAGAAAATTAAAACTTTTACATAAATAGTCTTAGTGGCAATGGTGCTGTTCACAAATATTGAGCATACTAAATGTATAGACAAGAGTATATATATATATATATATATATATATATATATATATATATATATATATATATATATATGACACACATTTCCATTAAAATTGCAGATAGCAGAGTTAAGTTTCTAATGACAGAATGCTGAGATCAAGAGCAGTATTTTTTTATCCAGGGGTGTTACATGGGCATAGCCAAGATTTGAATAGATGTGCTTTGAGTGTTTCTTTAAACTAGCACTCTAGCACAGACATTCCCCCAGATTCACTAATCTTCCATGCGGGACTAGCTTTGTCCTGCACAGAAGTGCCCATTTAGGAGCAGGACAGGAGTGCACCATACATATTAACAAGGCACACTGACCGAGCTCCTAGGCTTACACTGAGCATGTACGAGTGCATGGGGCATGCCTGAGAGCAGAGCTCTCAGAATAAACACGCCCCTGCAATGTAGAACACCAGAAGGTGTTAAGAAATGAGCAAGATCACTCATAGGTGTCCTCATATCCCCACCAACAGTCCCCCATGGGTATGACAGCAACAGTACATATAAATGAAAAAAAGAAACCCTTTTATTTATTTTTTTTAAATCTGAGTACAGCTAACTGTAAGTGTGCGGGTGTGCCCATTGCTTAGCTATGGTTAGAGCAGCTTAAAAGGCTGAAGAGGATAACAAGGAAGATATAAGTAAATAAAGCAGTGCAACAATAGTGTAGCAGGCAAAGCATTCACCTAATGAGTAGGCATTCCCGGTTCAAGTCCCACTGCAGCTAGGTCTATTTTGCATGGCAAAACACATCATAACCAATATTTTTGTTGCAAAACCCACTAGAAAACATATATTTATGAACTGGAGTACTGCAGGAAATGCACATGTGAAGTGTCAGTGTCATAAGGAATAAGGCACTAGTAAGCAGGTTTAAGCACAAATAAGCAGTAGAAAGCATATGTAAGCACTAGTAAGCATGTTTAAGTGCATTTGCACAGGGGTAAGCATTGCCTACACAGATTAAGCAAAGTAGAAGCTAACTGAGTGTAAGAAACTGTAACCGGAAGTAAGTACTGCTTAGCTCCGCACAAACACGCGCAAACCTGCTTACAACTGCTTTAAAGTGCCTTAACTACTCTGTATCCAACAGCCCATGTTCTGCCCAGCAACAAAATAACTAGCTCCTGCAAGGCTCAAGCTCACGACTCTGCACACCATAGACAAAGTGATTTACCACTAAGCCATGCCAGATATGCATAAATTTGATGTTTTCAGAAACATATCATCCAGTCCAGTCATGCAACAGTACAGATAATGTATACCAGCATCTGGATGTATGTGTGTGTAAATATATTACTATCTAAACAGATACAACATATCTATATATGTAGATATATATATTTCTAAAAGTATATACATATATAGTAATATATATGAACATATATACATGCAAATGCCTACATCGACACATATATGTGTCTACACCTATATGTCTACATATACACAGCAAGTTACATATGTGTACGCAGATATATATCTATGTAGGTATATATGGACATAGTTTTTATATATATATATATATATATATATATATATATATATATATATATATGTAAGCAGATATACATATCTATATAGATATATATGGCCATACATCTGTAGATAGCAATGGCAGATTAACAAAAACATATATGTCCACATGCACCATCAATGGGGTTGAGAGGCCCCACGCACGATACGTCTTGTACGAATATGCACCCCCCCCACAGCCAAACACGTAAGCCCTGCAATACACTACCAAGTGTTGCAGATCCCATAACCAGGACCTGACACGACATGGGCACAAGATGTTAACAGTACTACATCCCACCTGTATGTCAGTATTGGTAACATATCATGCAGTACAGTGCGCCTCCCATAGGAAATGTAAAATGTGAAGCCATCAACATCCCCAGGATACAGATACACAGACACAGATATGCAGATACATATATATATATATATATATATATATATATATATATATATATATATATATATATATATAAATAGATAGATATATATATACATGTGACTACACATACACATGCAGATATATGTACAGTAAGATACATATGTAGAAGGTGCACACAATATGGAACAGCCACTATGCCTACAGTTAACACCTGAACAACTGGACACTGTATGGGCCACCCATACAAATGGCAATCATTGCCTGCAACATATATCCACAGAGAGGTCATAGGAGAAAACAACACACACAGGTTTGCAGAATTGGAAAACCTTTAATTGTGTACTATTACAGTTCTATATGCCATGTCATATAGCTGTTCAGACACTGACATCCATATCAACAGAGTAATGCAACTGTGAAACAATTATACTAATACAGTAGTCTGGAAAGGTTCACAACTGTTGCTGTTCAGGCCAAGCCCTTCAAACTGTACAATAGTGAAGACAGACTGGGCCACAGGATAACAAACAATCAACAGTATGTAATGCAGGTGTATAGTTCAGCAGCCTCTATCTACACTCTGTACAAAATCACTAGGTGGTAAAGATGTCATGTGACCAAATGGGTTGTAAATGTTACATAACAAGGCATAACTGAAACTATCACAAGAACACTGACAGACAGAACAGTCTGTATGGCAGGAGGCAGTAGGCTTGCATTAACCCAATTTATGTAAGTAATGTAAATATAGGTAAAGTATACGGTACTGTACATCCAGATACCTTAAGGCAGCTCACCCCTGATACTCCCACATTTTGTAACAGCCTATGTCATTTATGGTGCTTCCCCCCCTAGACTCAATAAAACAGGGCCATATACCACCGTTACCTACACTGGCCTCTGGAGTGCATAAGGGCACACATGCATTGTGCAGGTGACTCCCACACATATATGGTCCCAACCCCACCATATGTGTGGGGGGATACAAAAGCAGTGGACTGATGGCAGCAATGGCAGTGTGATATACTCACAGCCCACTACAGAACAACCCCAGACAGCATGTCATATGTGCAAAGCTTGGTATGTAGGTGGAGGACAGAGGCTGGAACACAGGCACATATGTAGAAAACTGTTGCCATACACTAAGCAAGTTGCTGGTGTTACAGGATAGTCTGCAACATACCCTCAGTCAGGGAATTGAGGTTAGAAACAGAAATGGATGTAGCCATGTACTGATAGCATTTAACACACACACTGCCGGTGAAATATCTGACACACAACCTGTGTGGTGGACAGACAAAACATGATAGGCACACCTCTGGCCACCAAGAGGATAGGCCCACAGTTGAGAGCTATGCAGACAGACTGCATTCCAAGGTAAACTAGTATGTACACACACACCCTGTAGCACCAGTACTATACAAAGCATAACTCAACTCTACTCACACTCTGTCTGCATTTCTTTAACCTCCTACAAATATGTAGCTGCCCTGAGTGTGCCGGTTCTCCTGTAAAAGGTATTGCTACCTGCTGTCTGTAACATTGATGCCCACACACAGGAAGGATGTCCATCATACAGGAAATGTAAAGGGACCACGCCCACATGATATAGGGATTTATAGTAGGTGGTTGCCATGACAGTGGTAATTGGAAGTACTACACATGGATAATTATATATATATATATATATATATATATATATATATATATATATATATATATATATGGCTATCTGGATAATTATATGTACATATATTTCCACCATATGTCCTGGACATGGAGTATAGCTCTACCCCAGCCTGTATAGTCCCAACGTCATAGTGCAATGGGATGTCAGGTATGTATAGCAGGTATATTAGTAGACTATTGCTACGGTCATTGGGATTGTCTTCACAGACATGGTGTGTGTGGGAGGTCACATCTGCTTATAATATGTGTGCCATTGGCTACTGACAGACATTCTAAGGACATCATAGTAAAGTACCGCTGCTAGCACATAATGCCCCTGTGAACTGCAGCAGAGATATTGGCCAATATATGGGGACATTCTGACACACTCTGTACAATCCAGAGGTATACACATAACTCCTTAGTGCACAACATGTGTACCATGCCTGACAATATGGATGTAGACAGCCATGTAGATGGGTATAGCACATAATGACTAGTATGCATTTGCCACCATAGGTTATGTATTCACACACCCCTGTCTGGTCTGACACATAATAACCACTGGTACAGGGGTGTCATTGCCACATACTACCCACTAGATATTGATATACATCTGTACAGCATCCCACTGCTCTGCTGACATACATGACTTTTAAGGGAGGCCTGGCAGCAGTACATCTGGCAAGCATCTGCACATGACATCTCACTGGGTAAGTACACTAGGTTACTAGGCATATAAGAATGCACTGTGCAGGCTACAGGCAGACTGGCTCAACTCTGGCCTACATCTCCTATGGGGGAATACACATGTACCTGCATATATAGCAGGCTCTACAGGCATGTCACAGCACAGGGTAAGATACACCTGTGTGAAAGTGCATAACCACAACCAATGTGAAGACAGCCACATATGTTACGCTAGCATAATATTACAGTATATGGACTATCTGTTTGATACCATCTCATATATTGGCTGCTACAGAGTTTGGTCTGATGGATGTCTGTGGTATGGGACATGTGTGTATGGCCCTACAAACATGTACACAAATATTGTACCATACAGTGGAGCAGCATGTAACATCAGATAGGACGGGACCTAGAACAATTACATCTACCATAGTCTGTACATAGGCTAAAGTTTATATTAACAATACACACCCTGTCAGCATTCACCATAAGTAGACAGACCTCAGTACTGTACATACATCCACAGAATGTCCAGGTTATGTCATCAAATATAACCCTTACTGTACATAACATGTGTAGCCGTCTGATATCTCACTGGCTTGTTATCAGATATCATGATACTAATTATGGTGTACAGCACATATGCACCACTTCATGGACAGCATATGTACAAAGTTGACAGAGTTGTGGCTGGAAGCACATACACAGGGCCAATATTGACATGTTGCTGTGATAACCTCATACATTTACTGTTGTAACAGGGTTTGTTGCAAAATATGTCCTATGAGGGCTATGAAGTCAGTAACTGTCACAGCTTTCACAGTCTACAGACTGCAATCCTCACACTACCTTCTGCAGTCCACAGATAGATGCTCTATGGGTAACATATAAAACCAAAGGCACAACACACTGCCCAGTCTGCAGATGACCCTGCAGATGGGGATTCCTCATAAACATGGCACTGACATGGCAGGTATTGAGACATGTAGGACAGCCATATCCACACACACACACTATTAAACCAACATTACTCTAAATGCAGTATAGCAGCACTTCCAGTCTGTAGTCAGGTCAGGCACATCCCCCTCCTGTGTGTTGCCCTGTTTCCACAATGTATGTTGTTAGAGGTAAATCCCCAAGCCATCTGAGATGCTGTTTGCCAAACAACTGATCTAGTTCATGCTCACAGTGAATGAAAAGGGCCAACACCAACATGATGTTCCTAGATATTGGAGTGTGTTACCATGCAATTGGCTATGGGAATGTTACCACAGCTGTTCCACATGCAATCAGCTAGGGGAAGGCTGCAATTCTTGCAGAGGCCATCAGCTAATCATGAGCATCACTTAAAATGCACATGCTGCTGCCTAAGCAAAGCAGGTGTAGGTCTCCACATCCACCAGAGAGGGAGTGGGAGAGGCAGACAGAGGCAAAGACAAGTCAGAAAGGGGTGGGAGAGTAAAACTTAAGCATGTTTGTGTCACACACCTACCAGAACAGGTTATCAAACTCCTGATAATTATGTAGCGCTATCACAGTTCTAAGCTGTTATTGGATGCACCACATGGGTAACTTGCTGTGTAGCCTTCAGAACATATATGTGATGGTGTGTGGCATCTGCAACAGGGATACAGTAGCTATACAGTAGGTGACGTACACGTGCCTGTCCACATGAACAGGTGACAGCATCAACACAGCCACAGTGTCACAGGGATGCCCACACATTGACACACTTGGCAGGGCCAGGATTACAACTCATCAGTAGTGGGATTGCCACAACACATCACTGTGCAGGTATCACATGCATCACATGGGTCATACAGGGGTTGTATGGGCAAAGGGTATGGGGAGGTGTCTGACATCAGACAGCATGCTTCAGTATGCCCATGGGGGTTGTAAGGAGTGTGGATGTGAACATATGCACCATACAACACACACACAAACACAACGTGCCAGAACTGACATACATGAGTGCATGTCTGCACAGGTGTGTGGTGGTCGACTGTGCCAGATGGCTGTACAAGGCCAGGTGATGGGTATATACCTTGGCATCAGGCCACATGACAATGGTCTGCATTGTGGCTCAGGGCTGTAGAGTCTGCAGTTGCTCACACAAGTGGGTATTGTATCCCCCATCCAGTCACCTGGGTGACTATTGTGTGTGGCGAATGCTGTGCATCACTTGCCATGTATGTGTTCCTTAGTCCATGATATGGATGGTGTCTGGGATGTGCACACCTTCCACATGCATGTGCAGTGACATGTGGAACTGTACCTGGGGTGTCTGGCCCATGTTGTGAGCAAAGTTATCATCAGATGTGCCAGTCTTGCCCACCTGTGGCAGGAACTGGTAATGGGCAGCAGGTTTACCCTGCACCTACATTGATAGAATGCTTATGGCATTTCCTGGTGTCAGTGGCATCTGTCAATACAGGGCATGTTGTCAGGCATGGTATGTCTTTTGTGGGTCACATGTGATGGCACCACAGATGTTGCAGGTGTCCATTGGGGAACATGGGGAAGGTGTACTGTCTGCATATATGTGCATATTGGGCAGATGGACAGGGTGCCATGCCCTCTATAGCCCACTGCTATCACCCATAGTTACTATCAGTAGCCAGTCAGCAGTGTACTACCCACATATTGGCTGTTGCCTAGGCATGTGTGTGTGTGTGTGTGTGTGTGTGTGTGTGTGTGTGTGTGTATGAGACATGGGTTGAAAGTGTGCTCTGGGTAATACTGGAGTTGCTAACTGTGATTGCCTGGCCTTGATGTCATATGTATGGGTACGGCTTTGCACCCCAGCCTCTCAGCTATTTCACATCTATTATCCCTGTATGGTGGACATTGTGATATGTAGTAGGGCCACCATATAAGAAATATGCAAAACCCACTCCACATTGGCCACAGGTATCACACACTCACAACCACCTCCACAGGGGATACAAGTTAAAAGCACTCACACAAACCTGTCATGTTTGGGAGTACAACTCCTACCTAACTAGATTATTACACTACAGCACTATGCAGTTATAGTACACGACATGGAGATTACTGGTGTATTCTTTACCCAAAGGTATATATCACATTGGATGACATCAGCAGGGATGCCAAAGTGGGAGATTCGAATTGTAGTGAGTGTGAAAAGCCTAAAATGCATTGGTCCCTACACAGACAATGACACACACACAAAACATCCACAACTGACATGTGCGGGTATAGGACCCCTATCAGAGGTCTATATTACACTACAGCATGGAGCTGTTATAAGATGCACCATGGTGATTACTGGAGAATGCTTTCCCCAAAGATGTATTTCACAATCAATGACATCAGCAGGATTGCCAAAGTAGGTCATTTGAAATGTACTGAGTGTGACTAGCCTAAAATGCATTGCTCCCTACACAGACATTGAAACAAACACAAAACATCCAAAACTGACATGGGTGGGGATGGAACCCTATCACAGTTCTAAATCACACTATAGCAGTATACAGTTATGGCACACGTTACAGACATTACTGGGGTGCAGCCTTCCCAGAGGTGTATTTCTAGGTGGGTCACATCAGCAGCCTTGCCAAAGTTGAGTATATGAATTGTAAGGAGTGTGAGTACCCTAAAAAGCATTGCTCTCTACACAGACACACACACTTGCCATGTCTGGGATTAGAACATCTACCTAAAAACTTTATCACACTACAACAGTACACAGTTACAGGATGCACAATGGAGATTACTGGACTCCACTCTTCCCAGAGGTGTCTTTCTAGGTGGGTGATATCAGCAGCCTTGCCAAAGTTGAGTATATGAAATGTAAGGAGTGTGAGAACCCTAAAAAGCATTGCTCTCTACACAGATAGAGTCAGACACACACACACCCTTGTCATGCTTGAGATTAAAACACCTACCTAACTGCGTTATCATACTACAGCAGTACATAGTTACAGGATGTGCTATGGAAAGAACTGTGTTGTAGCATTCCCAGAAGTGTATTTCTAGGTGGGTCACATCAGCAGCCTTGCCAAACTTGAGCATATGAATTGTAAGGAGTGTGAGTACCCTAAAAAGCATTGCTTTCTACACAGACAGATACACACATTTGTCATGTCTGGGATTAGAACACCTACTTAACTACTTTATCACACTATACTAGTATGCAGTTACAAGACATACTCCAGAGGTTACTGGACTGCAATTTTCCCGGAGGTGTATTTCTAGGTGGGTGACATCAGCAGCCTTGACAAAGTTGAGCATATAAATTGTAAGGAGTGTGTGTACCCTAAATATCATTGCTCTCTACACAGACTTGCCATGTCTGGGATTTGAACACCTACTTAACTACTTGATTACACTACAGCAGCACACAGTTACAGGACATGCTATGGGCATTATTGGGCTGCAACTTTCCCAGAGGTGTATTTCTAGGTGGTTGATGCCTAAGTTGAGTATATGAAATGTAAGGAGTGTGAGTACCCTAAAAAGCATTGCTCTCTACACAGACAGAGTCAGACACACACACTTGCCATGTCTGGGATTAGAATATCTACCGACCTGCTTTTTCATACTACAGCAGTATGCAATTAGAGGACATGCTGCAGAGATTACTGGGCTATAATTTTCCTAGAGGTGTATTTCTAGGTGGGTGACATCAGCAGCCTTGCCAAAGTTATGTATATGAATTCTAGGGAGTATGGGTACCCAGAAAACATTGCTTTCTACATAGTCAGCGATGCACACAAACAGTTGCTCAGTCTGGGGTCAGAACAGCTACCTAACTATTTCATCACATGACAGCAGTACACAATTACAGGACATGCTACAGAGATTATTGAGCTGTAACCTTTCCAGAGGTGTATTTCTAGGTGGATGACATCAGCAGCCTTGCCAAAGTTGAGCATATGAATTGTAAGGCGTATGAGTACCCTAAAAAGCATTGTTTTTTACACAGACAGAGTTATACAGACACACACTTGTCATGTCTGGGATTAGAACACCTATGTAGCTATTTTATCACATTACAGCAGTATGCAGTTTCAGGATGCGCTACAGAGATTATTGGGCTACAATTTTCCCGGAGGTGTATTTCTAGGTGGTGATATCAGCAGCCTTGCCAAAGTTGAGAACATGAATTGTAAGGAGTGTGTGTACCCTAAAAAACATTGCTCTCTACAGAGACAGACACACACACACACACACACACACACACACACACACACACACACACACACACACACACTTGCCATGTCTGGAATTAGAACACCTACCTAACTACTTTACCACACTACAGCAGTATGCAGTTAAAGGACGCACTACAGAAATTACTGGGCTGCAATCTTCCCAGAGGTGTATTTTTAGGTGGGTGACATCAGCAGCCTTGCCACATTTAAGTATATGAATTGTAGGGAGTGTGAACACCCTAAAAAGCACTGCTATTTACACAGAGAGAGACAGACATGCACACAGACGCCAAGTCTGAGGTTAGAACTCCTACTTAACTAGTTTAACACACTACAGCCATACGCAGTTACGGGATACACCACAGAGATTACTGGGCTACAGCTCTCCCAAAGGTGTAGTTCACATTGGATTACCTCAACAGGCTTGTCATAGTAGGGCTATGGGGAGGGCAGTGTGTGTGCATGGGCCATAACTCATTCATCTAGGGGTTGACACGCCACATGCGGGCACACACGGGGTCATATTTCACAGGTACATGTAAACAGCTGCTAGATGACTACTTCCTTGTACAGCCATGTTGCACAGGTGGCACATGCACCACATAGTATGTAATGCTGACAGATACTGGTGGCTAGTATCTGCAGAGAGTGACATCTGCACCTCATGTGTTTGGGGCCCTTTTGCTGTGTGCTGAGTGGGACAGGCCTGGATGGCGCCTTGTCACAGTCACCCTCTTCCACACATCTATGTACGTCTACCTTTGGCTTATTATAGTGTGTTGTCCTGACATATATTTCTGTATTCCTATCCACAGTGTGTACAAGGCATGAGTGGTGCATATTGACAAGTGTCTGCACTAACAACTGCAACTGCCAGATATGTCTGGTGTTTGCAGACATGGCCTTCATGTGTTTAAGGGTGTGAGCAAGCCCAGTATGACCTTTCAGTATGTTGTTGACTGACATTGCCTTTATTTCTCTAAGTGTGTGAGCATGCCCAGTATGGCCATCTGTATTGAATGTATGGATCGTGTCCAGGTAGTATGTGCTGCAGTGCTGCCCTTTGTGTTGTACACCGACAGGTAGCATGCTGTCTCTGCAGGGTATCCATCGATCATTTGGCTTTGACTGTTACTACATTTCTGCATAGTGGGGGGGGGCACACCGGACTGTTCCTACATTTCTACATAGGATTGGAGGGGCACACCTGACTGTTATTACATTACTATATAGAATGGAGGGGCACACCTGTTTATTTCTACATTTCTACACAGGGATGGGGGGCACATCTGTCTGTTATTACATTATGATGTAGGATGTGTGGGGCACACATGATACTTATACACATTTGATATAATTGTACTGGTATGTCAGGTACTCCATTTCATTCTGTATTGCAAACTATAATGCTGACTTGAGGCATACCAGTGTACTACAGATCATGGCTTTGGTTGCCCTACATATTATTGTCTGACTTCCTACCCTTCAGAACTAACATCCCACTGCCTTCACTGCTGTGGTCTGTCTGTGTAGGCCTGGGGGGAAGTTAACCATAGCCATCATTCAGGGGCCATGGCACAGGCTCTGTTTAGGTTTGTCTACACCTGTCCTGCTGGCTGAGACTGTTGTTGGGTATGTGCACTGTCCTGACTGGCATGTGTGGGTCATCAGGACACACATGTCACTCAGCACATTTCCTGCAGTGGGTTTTGTCACCCTGTGTAGTACTGGCTACTGTGGTGACTCCAGTATGTGTTACAGATGTCATGGTGCCACTATGGGTGTCTACTGTCTGCTGCCATAACATTCAGCTACCCAATTCCCTTGCATGCTCACACCCATACTATAGCTACTGGTAATGACACATTCTACTCCATTTGGCAATTGGTAGGTTGATTAACTGTCGTTGAGGGTGTGTCAGACTTGTGGATGGTGCTGGAGGGCTGCCTATTTTGAATGCACATAGTACACTGTCTATACATGGTTGAGCACAGGTAGTGTCATGTTTGGCATCCCCTTTACTGTATGTGCGAGTCAGAGAGAGGTGTCATTCCTGGGTCTCTACTGTGTCAGTGCATGTGCTATGCATTGCCTCTTTGCAAAGGCCAGGGCATACTGGACACACCTCCTTCTGCCTACTGGAGCAGGCTCAGGTTGTTCCTCCTCTGGGTCACTCTGTGCCTGCGCAGGCCTTTTCATTGGTGGGGGACTGTGTGGCCGTGCACCATGCTGTTCTTGCTGCAGCTGTTTCCGCAGGATCATATTGTGTAGCATAGCACATACCATAACAATTTGGGTACATGTAGCTGGTGAATACTGCAAGGCTCCACCAGATATGTCCAGACACCATAACCATGAACTGAGCATCCCAAACACATGTTCTATTATATGCCTGGCCTGTGCGTGTGCCTCATTATGGTGTTGTTGTTCAGGTGTGTGTGCATTTCTGATGGGTGTCATCAGCCATGTCTCCAGTGTGTACCCAGTATCCCCCTCTAGGTGATCGTAGGGGATGTCCCCATTGGCAAATCTCTGGTACAGCTGCATCAGATGCCATATGTGGGAATCGTCATAACTTCCAGGGCAGCCAGAAAACACATTCATTATAATGCCCTGGGCATCACATATGACCTGGCAGTTGATGGAGGGGATGCCCCTGTGGTTGTTGTAAGCCCTACCCTGCTCACCGGGTGGTGCTTTGATGCATATGTGCGTGCAGTCTATAGCACCCACTACCCCAGGGTATTCTGCTATTTGGTGGAAGAGAGGCATATTGCTGGTCAACATCTCATGGGTGTTGAGGAAATATACCTGCTCACTGGCATGTGCTGACATGTCATCCAGGAACTGGTGGAATACTCTGGATGCTGATGCCTGTAAAATCCCCGTGATATCCCCAGTTGTGCTTTGTAGG
Organism: Protopterus annectens; assembly: GCF_019279795.1. Lineage (NCBI taxonomy): Eukaryota > Metazoa > Chordata > Ceratodontiformes > Protopteridae > Protopterus > Protopterus annectens. The sequence goes on from NC_056733.1 coordinate 283,536,904, forward strand.
TACCTGTGGCTAGTATACCTAGGCCTTCACATACCTTGGCATCCACTGGAATGGGTTCCCCTCGGTCTGTTTGGTGTGTCAGGTGTGGCCGGTTTTAGGAGGTCTCTGTCCACCCTATAGCACTCCACTATCTCCAGCTCATGTAGCCCCTGGTAGGTTACCCTGGGTCTGTACACTCTAGTAGTATTCTGGGCTGAGCTGGTCTGCTGCCTGTGTAATTGGCTGGTTCTGATACATTTCACCTGCCAGCTAAGCTAGTTCTCTTTGATTATCTTCCTACTGCTATTTTCCCTTCCCATTGCATCGCTGTTTAAGCCCGTGTGCACGCCACACAAACAGAGTGCTCAAATGTGCACACTGCTGCTATTTCCTGGTTTAACTTCTTTTTTCTTCCTGTAAAACCCAGTACACAGTGCGCACATCTGCTTAGGCTTTGTAAAGAGTGCTAGGCAGGTTTAGATACACCTCCCTAGCTTAGCTGTGCTAAGCTAAGAGAAAACCTGAGCCACAGGGCTCCAATCCACTTACAGTATGCCTGACACTCCCCCCATGATGTCACCTACCGCCTAGGCTTGTACCAAGCTATTCCAACTCTTACATTGTTGAGACCTGACTCACATGCTGGGGAAAACTGGGATTCACTACCCTTCCCCTCATTTGCATAGGATTGGCTGCTAATGCATAGTTACATGTCTCACACTGAGCTTCCCCCCTTAGCAACCACTAGTCAATGGCCAGGTTGTCTTCTGCCTGCCAATGACTTGCATGGCAGAATACTGATTTTAGTTAGAATGCTTATTTTAGGTTTATTTTATTATTTTCTCCCTAATCCCATTTCCACGTCGCTGTGCTAGGCTTAAACAGCTGAGATCGGATAAAAAAAAATAAAAGTTATTTTTTTTTTGTTTGTTTGCAATGCCAATGGCCTTATACTTGGCCATTGGCATGCTTACTACTTGATATGCAGCCTTTATTCGAAGCTGTCATAGCTCCATTTTGGATTTTGCAGAAATGTACTCAGTTACTAGCTGAGTACATTTCTGTAGATAGCACTAGTCTTGCACGGACTGTTGCAAGCTTCCTGGATTGCAAAATCACCTCATTTGCATGGATTTCACCTGCAAATGGGGTGATTTAATACCAAGGCTTAGTCCATGCAAGATTAGTGCAGAAGTGCTCATGCATGCCCCTGCAGGCTGTTCCTGGATCGCACAGCAGACATATTGCCTGCTTGAGCTCCTGCACCAATCTTGCACTTTGTGCAAGTTTTTAAGAATCCAGGGGATTGTGTCTCTGGCTCCATTCAAAACTGTTGGATAATATCTTTATGGCTTAACCCATAAAGTAATTTAATTTCAAGAATATTTTGCAAAGTCAGGTGGATTAAGATTAACCTCCTCACTTCCAGTATATGCTATTACAATGTATACATTTAAACAGTTTCAATAATGCATGTACATCTCTTTCACACCAGCAGAACACACAATTGATATATTTTAACTCACTGCTATTTGGTCTCAACCATCCCAACGTCGGGCCAAGGAACTCTGTTGTCCCTCCACATATATTGTGCTCCGAGGTTCCAAAAGGACTAAGAAACTCTCTACCCTATACTAAGGAACCTGCTTGATCTTTCAGAATGCCTCACTGCTATTTGGTCTCAACCACCCCAACATCGGGCCAAGGAGCTCTGTTGTCCCTCCACATTTATTGTGCTCTGAGGTTCCAAAAGGACTAAGAAACTCTCTACCCTATACTAAGGAACCTGCTTGATCTTTCAGAACACCTCACTGCTATTTGGTCTCAACCATCCCAACGTCGGGCCAAGGAACTCTGTTGTCCCTCCACATATATTGTGCTCCGAGGTTCCAAAAGGAATAAGAAACTCTCCACCCTATACTAAGGAACCTGCTTGATCTTTCAGAACACCTCACTGCTATTTGTTCTCAACCATCCCAACGTCGGGCCAAGGAACTCTGTTGTCCCTCCACATATATTGTGCTCCGAGGTTCCAAAAGGACTAAGAAACTCTCTACCCTATACTAAGGAACCTGCTTGATCTTTCAGAATGCCTCACTGCTATTTGGTCTCAACCATCCCAACGTCGGGCCAAGGAACTCTGTTGTCCCTCCACATATATTGTGCTCTGAGGTTCCCAAAGAACTAAGAAAGTATGTTCCACCCTGGACCTACCTTTTAAACTGTATAATTTATGTAGTTATAACTACCTACCAAGAAGTAAAACTAAGCTAGTGAGCAAGGAAACCAGCAGCAAAGATTCCCTCCTCTACACTCCTTTAGCAATTTACCTTTATCTCCCCCTTACCTACTGCTATCTATAACTCCTCTTCTAGCTGTATCTAATACTGTTACCTTGTCTCCTTTACTGTCTGCCCACTAGGTTGCACCAAATTCCAATCTAGAATTAAACCTTATTCCCAACTATCTATTCTTAATACTTTACTGTGACTCCACTAGTACCTTTTTTCCTCTTTTTTACTATCTAGCTGTACTCCACTTTTCCCCCCCTGTACTCTACTATCACTCTGAACCTCTCTCCGGCATTATCTCACTCTACTCACCCAGAGTCACCTAAAGGCTCTGAGGCTTACTGATTGTCTCTGTTGATTCTCACTTACCTTCTGTAACCCGCTCCATTCGCCCTGTCGGCTCACTCCGCTCCCCTACCCTACCCCCAATTCTCACCCACCCCCAGTGCTCCTACCTTTATACTTACCAAGCCACATCCCCTCAATCCTATCAATTAAACTCTGACCACTCCTTTTGACCCACCACCTACTCAACCTATCACATCCTAATAACCACTCCCCCTTACCTCATTTACACCTTTCTAGTCCACACCCTCATATACTCCGACCTCCATAATCCCAATCACATTTTATAACATCTCCCTCACCATGCCCTCTACTTATCAACTCTTGTGCATTAAACAACTATTCCTACTCTCACTAATATCAATGCTTTCCATTCCCTATACTCTCACTTATTACGAACATCTCCAATACTCATCTTCTCAACAATCCCTTCAACAAACATTAACAGTAAATCTCAAAATCCTTAACCACTCTAACATAACATCTACCTCACACTATCTATCACCTAAATACCACAGAGTCTCCCATTTTAAATGCACACAATTTAGAAAAATACAACTTATTTATACTAAATCTCTGAAACATGCATATTATCCTCTCAAATATCCTCTCCTTCACGGGGACATTCATCGTAACCCAGGACCATACAACAACACCCTAGGACAACCAACCCCACCCTACACTCCCACAAATTCAGTACTCATAGCTCATCTAAACATTAGGAGTGTTAACAACAAAGTAAGCCAACTACATGCTCTACTTGAAACTCACTCATTTGATATCTTATGCTTAACTTAAACCTGGCTTAAATCTACTACAAAAGATGCTGAAATACTCCCACCTGGATACAACATGCTGAGGATAGACCGAACTGCTAAAAAAGGTGGTGGGATAGCAATATTATACAAATCTCATTTACAGGTCACTCCCATACAGGTACAATCCCCTGTAATAACCAAGGTAGAAATTCTTATCACCAAACTCCAACTCAACAATACCAAATCCATTAACTTAATATGCTCCTACATACCCCCAGGCAGAAGCATTAGCATCATAGAAAGTATTCTCAGCTGGCTGTCTACATCCTTCCCTCAAGAAACAATAGTACTTGGTGATTTTAATATAGACTGGTACTTCTGTACCACACTAAATACACCAACCCAAATAAACCTTTACGGCTTCTCTCAAACTATTACCACCCCCACTAGAATCCATAAACCCACCAAAAAAGAAAGTATATTAGATTGGATCTTAATAAATTGTCAACCTATCTCCTACAAAGTAGGTGTCCTTCCTGATGATATTAGTGACCACTCACTAACCTACATATCCAGACAAAAAACCTATATTCCAAATGAACCAACCTTTAAAATCACCCGCAACAAAAAGAAATTTAATCCAGCCAATTTTCAGGTGGAGCTACTAGCCTGTGACTGGTCACCCTTAAAGCATCTGCCAATTGACGAAGCAGTATCCCACTTTAACACCAAATGTCTACAGATTTTAGAATTCCATGCCCCCTCACGTTCCATAAGAACTAGATGCAAAGCAGTCCCATGGCTCACTAAAGAAACCAGACAACATATCCTACAAAGAAACAAAATCTGGTCCAAATGGAGACAGACTAAAGACCCTATTGATCAGCAGCATTTCAGACAACTAAGAAATGCCACCAAAAAATCAATATTACAGGATAAAAAGAACAATTTCTTCAAGCTACAACAAAATCACCATAGTCAACCCCAAAAATTCTGGTCTAGCTTAAATAAACTCTTACATCCAGGACACTCCAAAACTCCTACCCCATCTACTCTCTCCCACAACTCTCCCAAGGAGATTGCTGATGCTTTCAACTGCTTTTTTACTGAAACTGTCCAATCTCTAGCTAACTCCCTACCACCTCTCAACCCCACCCTACCCCCCCACTACCTTACCACCTACATTTCACTTAAAACCTATTCCTACAGCCCTCATCTATAGACTACTTCATAAACTCAAACCCTGTACAGCCTCAGCTGATCTCCTACCACCTGAATACCTTCAAATTGCTGCTAAACCTCTTGCCTACCCAATCTCTATTCTAATTAATAGAACCATAACTGAAGGCTCCGTCCCTTCATTATGGAAAATCTCTCACATACTCCCACTTCATAAAGGAGGGAACTCAACTGAACTCTCCAACTTTCGACCTATTGCACTACTATCTCCACTAGCCAAAATTATGGAAAAATGTATCCACAAACAATTTCTAGACCACATTCTCCAATATAACCTTCTAGCTGACTGTCAACATGGTTTCAGACCATTCCACAGTACCACCACTGCTCTCCTATCCTTCACAGATTGCATTAATAAACAACGTAACAATAGCATGCTCTCCTCTGCTCTGTTCATTGATCTCTCTAAAGCTTTTGATATGGTTAACCATCAATTACTACTTAATATACTCAACTCTTTCTCTCTTGACACACTAGCATTCCAATGGTTCAAATCCTACATGCATAATAGACAACAGGCTGTCCTCTGGGATAATAACTTATCCAAACATCTCCCAATTACTCTGGGTGTCCCACAAGGCTCTATCCTGGGACCTCTACTCTTCTCCATTTTCATTAACAACCTTTCTACTAATCTTCCTCTACCCACCTGCATACAATACGCAGATGACTCCACTCTCATCTGTAAAGCAACCACTTCATCTGAGCTCCATGATATCACCCAATCAGTTTTCAACCAAATAGAAAATTGGTTCCAAGAACATCACCTCCTCCTCAATGCCAAAAAAAACAAACTATTACTATTTACACCAACTAACAAATCCACCCCATTACACTTCTCTATTACCTCCATCGATGGGACAATCATAGCTCCCGACACAACTACAAAACTCTTAGGTGTACTGATTGACCACAACCTCAACTTTGACACTCACATTAATGCATCCATCAAAACTGTAAACAAAAAACGGGGATCCTTATATAGGATAAAACCTTTTCTTACCCCTGAAGCCAGAACCACTGTTGCCCAAACCCATCTGAGCTCCACTCTCTTCTATGCCTCCCCAATTTTCACTAATCTTTCCAAAAGCAACCTAAACAAATTGTCCACTTCATATAACAACATTGCCAGGTTTGCTACTGGGTCCTCATTCAGAACACATCACTGTCTAAACCTAAAATGTCTAGGATGGCTTGAACTAAATAACCAACTAAAATTTCAACAACTCTCAATCACACATAAAATTCTATACCAGCCTACTAATACTCCTATTCTCACTAGCCTCATCTCCCCCTATACAAACCTTTCAAACCTGCGCTCAGCAAATAAACTACTAGTTACAACCCAGAAATCCCACAACAAGGCAGGAGATTCTGTCCTCACAAACTCTGTGGGGACAATTTGGAACAAACTTCCCACAAAACTGACATCTCTCTCATCATTACCTCTCTTTAAAAATCAACTAAAAAGTCACTTAAAAGCACAATGGCTTTGTCCTTGCACAAACCCTGACTAACCCCCCCTTACCACCATAACCTTTTCTATACATCTCCTCCTCAACCACCTTTAATCTATGTAAACATATGTTATCTCATATATACAGTATGAAAAAAAAATCTCTATTATTCCTTGGTTGAAAATCTTTTCTCTCTGTTTCAATCTTATTCATATTTGTGTATTACATGTATTAACTTACTCTGTTTTATAAATGTTATCTTATTATGCCTATTTCTGTGCAAACTTGTAAAAACCACTGGAGCATTTCTCCCCGGGCCTCCACTGAAAATGGACATAAATCCAGCTGGACTAGCCTGGTCAACAAATGTAAAATAAAATAAATAAAAATAAAAATTTGAACACAAGCAAACTTCACAAACACATTTTCAGCACAAGCGTCTGTACAAATCAGTTTGATATAAAAATGGCATATAATTATTTACAAAACTCCAGCTAGCTGAGATGGCACATGTCACACATCTACTGCCCTACTTCTGGCATGGCTGGCAGTACCTCCTATTGTCACAATTGTCTTAAAAGTGTTTCACAAATCCCATAATATAAATATTCAAGGAGTATGTAAGCAGAGTTATGTTAAACCATTTCCAGTGGTTTAATTTTAAGTACATCTGATGATTCCAAATGGTTACTTATAATGGTATAGACTGCCCACATACCTGAAATGTGATAACCCTGTATACTGTGCTTGCTGTTGCAGCACATCCACTGCCCTACTTCTCCTGGCACAGCTGGCAATACCTCACATCATCACATCATTAAATAATCATTTTGTGTATTACACAATATGAATATGTACATGTATAATGTTATGTAGCATAAGCAACCCAGACAATGTCAATTTATAAACCTCTGGTGTGAATAGTATATTGTCATTCTGACATCTTGAGCACAGAGTTTCTTGCCCTAGTAATTAGTTTCCATTTCTAAGAGTGTACTTTTACAGTAACAATGAACATTTGATCATGTAGTCTATTGGTGATCCTTTCAATAACATAAGGATTAATAAACAGTAATTTGCAAGTGTGCACCAGCACTGATTTTTTTTTGGAGATTTCTCTACTCTTTATGCTAATGATAGTCTGAGTTTGCATATATAAGTTCATGTAGTAAGGGTGGGGGTTTTACTCTCCCATGGAAAAAAGGCTTCAAGATGAGGATTTCAGACTCTTGATACTTCAGGGATTTGTGTTTAGAGTATTAGTACCTTGGCATATTGTAAATACGTGTTTCATAGGGGATGCTGAATATTAACAATGCATAAAACAGACACTGTAGGACTGGGTAAATTAAGCTGTCAAAATCATGGACTAGTTTACAGTTTGTACCAGTATGTTTACTACAAATTTGTTTAGTCTAATGTTAGTTATTACTTTGATTATTGTGGTTCTCCGGCAGATAGAGAATTTTCCTTATTCCTTTTATTTGTTGAGATTTCAAAGATGATCTGCTTGGAAGTTCATTTTTGTTGGCTGCCCAAGATAATGATTTCCCTTTCATCAAACAAGTCTATATTCTGGATAAAAGTGGATTCTGCAAACAAAGCTTATTGGAGTTGTCTGCACTGAGCTACCCCTAAACACGGAAGGTAATTAGTTAGTCTTGTTTCTTCAGATTATTGATTACTAGCTATTCATTGTTATCCAGCTGACAATTTTACATAGAATGATTTTAAATTCTGTTTTAAATAATTCCTCACATTAAGGTACTATTTGTCTGAACTAGCAATTAGCATTTATTTCCAGGTTGCTCTGGTTATGGGCCATACTATTACGTATTATTTTATGAACATCCTCTTGGCTGTGTTGACATCTCAGACTAGATATGGAGAGCTTTTATCGTGTCACATTTCAAACTAGCATGTATCAGGGCACTGGATGTGGGCTGGGAGAGTGGAGCTACCGTTACTGGGACATACTGGTAGTTTTGATAACTATATTTTGTTCTTGGGTGAAATGTCATATAGACAGACATTCTGTCTTGTATGACATACTCATGGAAACAGATGATAAAATGGGATAGATGATGATAGTTGAAACATCATTTGCCCCTGTAAATGTGCTTTATTTTAATGCTAAATACATCCTCAAAAAGCCTGGTATTATTGTGGCCTTACTGTTGATGTTGACTTGGCTTTTATTATGGAGAACTGGTAGAATGAACATTGTGTTATTATGATGAGGTCACTGTATTAAAGATATTCTATAATTCAGTTCCCCTAATTAGGTAAAATCGGGGTTATGGTTGCACTATGTTCTTGCCTTCCACTGTGATTGACTTAGGTTAAGGACGTGTCTCCTTTGACTAGGCAAGCAAAAAAAAGCAAGCTGCTGGTCTCTCCTCATCTATTGTCTAAACAGTAATAAATACTATACCTTTAGTAGTTCATAGACCTCCTTGTTGACTCAGTGTTAGAATTACCAAACTGGTTAGTATTGGGTAACTCCATCATCTGGATTGGAGAAAGGTCTCTGTCTGTTGTATAAGAATCGCTCTGAATATATATATATATATATATATATATATATATATATATATATATATATATATATATATATTTTTATTTTATTGTTACCCACCATTTTGGAGATATTCTAGAAATAGTTTTCCAACTTGGTGTCACTTAGTGGTGGATTCCATTACATGGTCAAATAATCATTTTATTCTGTTTGGAGTTGTTTTATCCCAGTTACAATTCCATGACATGATCTTGAACTCCTGATGTGTATGAATTTCTATAATGTAACCATAGATTTGCTAATGCACCAACCGGTACAGGAGGCCTAGATTAGCTGTTTACTGTCTCTGATAAGACTGCTAGTTTGTTACTGGAGCTGCTTTCCTCATTTCATGCATACCCTGCTCATCTTATTACACATAAGCCCTTGTGTGATGCTGAGATCCATAAACTCAAGAAGCAAATGCAAAGATGTGTGTAAATGGATACATACTGGCCACTTTGATGTCAAGTCTTAGGATTGATGAGGATTATGCTGCTTATCAGCTACTGATTTCCCATACAAATCCTGTATCAAGAGGTCTTTGTAGCACAGACATGATGCACCATGCTCTTTCAGATGGTTGACAAGCTATTCCCCTTGTAGAACATTTTTCTTCTGATTAATGTGAATTTATCCCTTCAATTGTTTACTACTAAGCTGATTTCATTATTGACTGCTTTATTCATCTATGATGAATGTAGTGGGAGATTATGTCATGTATAGACAGACAATGACTTACTCTTGGTTTGTATTTGCGTTATTAGATTACTCTGTGTACATGTGTTCCTTCCTGTTTTTTACTGTGTGACTTGTCACATGTAACTTAGACCCTTGCCCAAAAAGACTTGCTTTTACTTGACTTCATATGCTGCACTCTATGATTTGCTAGATTGTTTTTATTTCTTTAAGTAGTGAGTTTCCAACTGTCTTAAAAAAGACCTTGGTGACTCTTTTTTAGAAGTCTTCTATTGATTTAGAGGACCTTTACAATTACTGTCATTTTCCATTAATTTATAACATTATTGAGAAGGCTGTCTTTAACTTTATTTGTTCTTAAATGTATATTAAGTTTATGAACAGTTTCACTCTAATTTCTCAGTAGGCATTGTACAAGCATATCCCTTACTCAGGTTATAAATGCTCTCTAAGAAGTAATGGTCAGGTGTTATTATTTGATTTTGGTCTTCCTTGAAATCTTCTCTGTATTTGCTATAGTAGCTCACATCATTTGTGCCATTTACAAATATGTGATGGTTCCGGTACTGTTTTCAATTCTGTTGCCTCCAAACTCAATTAACTAAAAGTGTCTGCTCTTAAGACCTCATTCAGTTGGGCTGTTATCTCTGATATTCCACAGGTTTGGTTCTAATTCTTTTTTTTTTTTACAATAAGAGGCTTTAATTGTCAGAGTTTTTAGAAGGATGCCACTGCTAAGTGAATGATACACATCTTTATCAGTATTTTCTCCAGGACTAAACGTCTATGATCGACTCCAAAGGAGAAAAAATGGAATTCATACATAACCAGATAAGCTGTTATCAATTAAATCTCAATACCACCAAAAACAATGTTTATTCATGCCACATAAAAGAAGTTAAATTGTTCAATGTGGTCTTCTACCTCACTTAAAAGAAGTTAAATTGTTCAATGTGGTCTTCTACCATCATTTGTTTTGTTGACAGGCTAAAACTTGTGCTTAAGGTTTAACATTTTTGCATGATTTTTAATGACAGATTGTTGCTTAGGGATCAGTTGCCATCTTTTGCTAGAAATTGTTTTTATTCAAAGAACATGATCCACACCAAACATTTTATCCCAAATTGACCTTCTTGTGGTAGCACTTGCCTTGATCTCTTGCTGTCTTTAACTACTATAACTCCTTTTAGCTAGGTCTTCATAGCACAGATCAAGGCAGAATAGAGCTAGTGTTGAATTCCATGGCCTGGTTACTTACGGGTGCTTCTAGTTACCTTCATATTACTTTCATCCTACAGAGTTGGGACTGGTTGCACATTTGGCCTCATAATACCTTTAAAGTTCTAGTGTTTGTTTAATTAGTGTACAGTTTGGGTTCCCCTAACTGAAAGAGCTACTGATCCCATGCTTTACTCTTGGCGTCTTCTGTTCCTCATCCTTCAGATTACTGGAGGTTTACAGTGTCTATTCAGAGACATCTGGTAGTTGTTTCCTTTTCTTGTTAAGAAACTCACCTCTGATAGGGGGTGGGAGGTTGGCATAATGATGAAGGTATTTTCCTTACAAACATAAGATGCAGGGTTTGATTCTCACATGGGGTAATTGACTAGGCTGAAAACAGCCTACAAGGGCAGTTAGCCTAGTACTAATCTATGAACCTATGATAGATTCTCCCTCAATGGACAAGGAAATTTTTCACACTTGTTAGCTCAAAAGGTCCCCGAAAGTATACAATTTTTCAGGTTATATGATCTATTTTAGCCAATTATGCAGATATCTTTTGTGGGTATCTGTGCATTTATTTACTGGTTTTATTGTAATGGTACCAGCTTAATAAATATAAGTCTGAAACTTGATTTGGAATTTACAGGGAATTCAACTGACACACTTCATAGGAACTCTTTTGACCTCATTAATGAAACAGATGAATAAGGCTGTGCGTTTTATCAGAGACTATATTCCAGTGGCTATATTGGAATGAGCGTGAAAATCTTCCTCCAGGTCGACAAGTTCACAGCAATGCTAAGTGACACCAAGAATAGGGTTGGTGATGCATCCCATCAATATGTAAGCCCTATTTTCTTTCAGATTATGAATTAGATTGGTAGAAAATGTGTTCTTACTTTGATCCAATGGAGTAATTAAACTGATATATGAATGAATGATAAACGACAGGATTTGGCAAGGCTGACAAAGGAGACCTCAGTGTGCTTCCTACTGTTAGAGACATTATCCCGTGGGAAGAAATACAGTGCAAATGTAACACTTCAAAGACACAGATGTCACAGAACTGGAAAGACACTGCATGAGCAGATTATATTTGGACTAACAGCTGTATGTAATTTATCATAATGAGAATGGGGAAATAGAAACATAAATAATTGGTTAAAATACTATTATACTATAGCTTACCTGCTGAGCTTTCTGTCTTTTCATGCTGTGCTGTTTAAAGCTGTGTTTTCATGGAAAGCAATTGTTTCTTCTTATATCTATCTAGTCAACAAGTAATCACATGACCAATCCTTGTTGCATTGCACAGACCCAGGTATGAAGCAATTAACTAAATGTAATATCAGAATTGTCTTTCAGTAGAGCAGTGTACCTGAGAGTAGTTGATTTTGTCTACTAAATTAATTACACATCAGCAGTGATGCCAAATAATGCATCACTGAAGTTGTTGTGTCTTTCCGCTTTTCCCAGTTAGGGGTCACCACAGCGGAACTCCAGTCCGCTAATGATTGGCAGTAGATTGTTATGTGCCGAGTTAACATTTCTGACGCACAACCTTCAACGAAGGTACACCCATTCACACATGTCTCCACACAGAAGACACTCTAGCTGAGAATCGAACAGGACAACGTCTTACTGTGAGGCGACAACGCTACTGCAGCACCACCACCGCAATAATGCATCACTGAAGTAAATTTGTCAATTTTTTTTTAGGGAAAATAGCAGACTGCTTTGATCACCAATCTGGACTCAGGCAGGAAATTTTTGTGTTCTATCCAAAAATGTGGATGCAAACATGTTTAAAAGTTAGTAGTAAACAAGTCTAATGCAGGTGAACCTAAAGCATGTTATCTCTCTCTCTCTCTCTCTCTCTATATATATATATATATATATATATGTACTATATATACATATCACTGACTTTTACTCTCACCTGATTTCCTGCATAGAGGAAACAGTCCCTAACTATCATAGGTATGATGGTAACTTTAAGAATAGGCACTTATAACAGGATCCCAGCATAAAAAAAAAAAATAAGTCTACAATAAAAGAAAGAAAGAAGCATCTAACACTAAGAAATAAAGTGAAGACCCTCCACATTATTAGTACTGATCTCAAAAAGATCTGTAAACAGTTCAGATGTAAGAGAGGTGGCTGCAAGGCCAAGTATGCATAGAATATCATGACTTCCACCAAAGATAATCACTAATCCTTCTTTAACTATGTCTCAGATGGTATCACCTACTCCAACCCAGAGGACATCACAAATGTACTTGCAGATAAATTTAGCGTCAGATTCTCCCCACTCTCCCATCTCTGTCTTCCTTTGCTGCTCTGCAAGTAGCCCACATAATTGCCTCTGAATATGTCCAAACTATTCTCTCCAAAACCAAAAACACCATCTCTGTGGCTTCTCACAATATATCAGGCTGTTTCTTATTCAGCACTATTCATAGTTTCACTAGCTATTTTGTATTTTGTTCAATCTCAAACTCTCCACTGAATACCTGCCTTGAGGCTTGGAAAAGGGGCATAGTGACATACAGCTACAAGTGTGACCCTAACACTGACCTTGGGAACCATAGACAATTTGGCCTCATGAGCATTATTTGCAAAGTCATGGAACAAATTAAAAAATATCTCATAAACCAAGTGATCTGCAGCCTGCAAACTCTTGAAGTTGGTCAAACTTTCTTTGTGAATGGTAGATCTTGTCACCTAGATCTGAATGAATTATTTTCAGGAGGTGACTGGGGCACTTGATGGCAGTAAATCCATGTACACTGCTTACTTGGACCTGTCTAAGGCATTCAACAGAATCCCATACTGTAATCTAATTGTTAACTCTCCCACTTAAATATTAAGCTCAGTATAATCCACTGGTGTAACCGACTGGACAGCTAAATGGCTCACAGCCAGCATCCACACAGTGATGGCTTGTGGCACACTCTTCTCAAAAGGCTTGTTACCAGTAATGTCCCGCAGGTCTTCATATTTGGTCCTATATTTGTCCTGTCCTCTATGGTATCTACTTCTTCAAAGTTGAAAGTAACATCAAGAATCCAACAAAGTTTGCTGATCAGTGAAAAATTGGAACTGTCATTTACCTTACAAGTAATATCCGCATTCTGGAAGAACATATAGACTGTACTAACGCCATGTGTCTAGACCATGGACTCAAGCTTGGGGCAGAAAACTGCACTTTGCCCCTTTATTCCTCATTAATCAGACCAGTATTAGAATATAATTTTCCCTTTGGTGTGTGCTTCTCCAGACATATTGCCCAATTTTAGAATTCACAAAAACTACTCACCAAGAAAAACTTCTCGTATATGACCTCACTAAGTTGTACTGGATATCAAAAAGACATATCATTGTAATCAATCTTGTACATGCACTTGCTTGGGATACAAGGCTGTGAAAGATCCAGGTCTGTTCCATCATCTGTATGTTAAAAAAAGAAATAAATACCATCAGTATCTGCTCCGAAGACTTAACTCTAAAATGCCATATCAACAGAACCTGTTGGTGGGATTGAAACCTATCCCATAGAAATAAGCCCCTGGAGCTCATGGAAAATGTCAAAGTAACTCATGACTGTCATTAAAGCAAATGTGGATGAATGAATGGAAATCTGTACGTTCAGCCCCAGACTGTCTTCTCACACCCTTATAGAGAATGAGAAACTAGTGGGTACTGCAGGGGCTAGAGAAAATGCTGAGTACAAATCTCTGAATTTGTAATGAGATGCTTTTGGAAACAATGTGTGATCTGCAAAGAAGTTTATTTCAGATGTCATCCTGCAGCTTAGACCTGTTGAAGCTATTTTTTTTAAGCATAACTTTAGTATGACATATAACTCATCAACTAGGATGTTTATGTTAGAGTATCCTGCTGAGCTTCAGAGTCAAACCTACTTCTTTGTTGAGCCAAAGAAGTTTTACTATGTTAAGTCTGTGCAGCTAAGAATAAGCAGTTGGTAATGGTTCTCTGTAGAAAGTGAAAACATGGAACAAGAAGCCATGACTGTGTGTGTGAATAGCTAGACTGCAGTGCCCACCCCCCAACACTTGATCAGGAAAGGTGATGTCAGTATATTCCTTTCTTTCCTCAAATTGCAAAATTCCCACTTCTTATCACAGAAAAGAAGGCCGATTTTCATGGTACAATAGTGATGCAGTGCAAACATCTGCTAGCTTACTTTGTAGTTCTCTGATTTGGCTTGCAGCTGAGATGTTTGCTGTGCAAAGTCTGCATGGCTTCTTTTTGTGTGCGTGTGTGTGCGTGTGTGTGTGTGTGTGTGTGTGTGCGTGTGTGTGTGTGTGTGTGTGTGTGTGTGTGTGTGTTAGTTTTTTGGTAAGGTTTCTTTTCACATCCCAAAGGCACGTCAATATGTAAATATGAATTGCAAGTCCTATATGCTGCATGTAAGTGTTAATTCTTGCAGATGTCCTGTGATGGACTGTTGTCCTTATCAGGAATGATACTTTGCCTTCTGCACTTTGCTTGCTGGGATAGTTTGCATTTCTACTGTGACATTGTATAGGATTTAGTCGGTGCTGAAAAATGACCAGATAAACAAAAGAATGGTGGGTGAGTGAATGAATAAATGGAGTGGGAGATGATGACCAAAGCAATTATGTTCGTACAAAACAAGTTGTCTTTTTCTGCCATTTGTATGGATAAGCTGTTAGTAGGAAACTATAAACATTCACTGATGTTATACTTGCCTTTTTTTGTGTATGAACTAATGTGTAACACTAGAGAGGCAATGACCTTTAAAAATATTCTGTAATGTTTACCAATACATATTCCCATTCTTTACCTTTGTTCATTGTAATGTATGATAATAGATGTGATTTTGATTAATTTTATGTTTCCAGTATTTGAGACAATAGTTGTAAGAATCTGTTCTAAAATTAAAGCAAGACTGAAGGAAGCTGATGACAATAGACTGATCTCTGACCTCCAAATTTCTACAACAGCTTCCTGGCTTTGAGAATGCATATGCCAGATTGGGGGTTGGCACACAACAGCCAACAGTGTTAACACAGCAAACGTTAAGTTCTGAGCAGACTAAAAGGAGGTAGAGGAGACAGCAGAAAGTAGCTTACTTACACAAAGCAACAATGGATGTAATATTTCATATAAACACATTGTTACTGACTGAATTATGTCTCTGGCCTGGCTACCGCCTGACACTCTTGAGACTAGAGAAATAAATTTGACTCCAAGAAGTGAAGCTGCTCTGGACTTTGTGTAAACATAACTGAAAAGACTGTAAAACTGGCCTTACAACTACCTGCAAGCTTTAGTATTAGTTGTTAAGGTGCTTTCCATGTGCAGAAGTCATCTGGCGTATGGCATATTGTTTTACTAATATATTACATCAGACTATCTATTAAAAGCTCACACACACACACACACACACACACACACACACACACACACACACACACACACACACACACACACACAAAACCCACATGTTCTGGCACTGTACCAATCTTCTCTCTCACTTTATCTTTTCTTTCACATGCTTCTGTAATATGGTAGAATGAATGCATTATATTGTATGCTGTCATGAAAAGAAATGTAAACATATAGTTAATACAGAGATCATAAATACAGACAACAGATTCTGAAACACCATCAAAACATGTATAAAAACTTCCATTAAAACACGTATAAAAAAACTTAACAAGAAACAAAAATATGTCTTCTAGAAAGGGCCATATGATTGCAATATTTCTTTGTTATCTCACCAGACTGAAATGCAGAAACAGAGGTGCAAAAACGTTCCGGATAGCTTCTGTGGAATAAAAATTGGTGCTGGTAATAGGGTGATATGCTGTCACAGTAGTTTGTTCTGCTGCAGATCATCTCCACAGTCTGTGATTCAATTCTGGCAGGTAATGACTTTCTAGTTGGAATTTTCATGCTCTTTTAAAAGTGTACACATGGGTTTTCTGTGGGTACTCCGGCTTCTCTCCATATCTCAAAAATATGTTGCTTAGGTGTTTGGCTTCTAATTGGGTCTACGTTTTTTATTGCAGGAGCTTTTCCTTCCTGTCTCTACCTTGTACATGAGCACTGGCAAAGTTTAATTAATTCTTATAGTTTGTTCTTCTATCTGCAGTTGCCTGGAGCGAGGGAAAGGGTAAAGTAGCTGTAATGAGGGGGACAGCTGTTAGAAGGAACTCAAAACAGAGGAAACTTTAAACTGAGGATAGGATATTTTGTAGGATTGCTACCATAAGAGCAGATGCCTACTTTGGGATACCCTCCATCATTCATTAACCATTGTTATGCTTATTCTACAAATATTTGCATTTATGTTAAAGAGAATATAGTTTGTATGTTGTATAACTACTTCCCTATGTTTTTCTGTTGACATTTTAAGTGCAACAAATGGTATTCTTAATTATTTTTATTATAAAACATCTGACATTAATAATCTATTTATTCATTACTGCTCTTTAAATATTTTTATAGTAACAAAAATGTAGTGAGAGTGCATGCTATACTCTCCTGTACTTGCAAATATATTTCCCCTCAAGATTATGTTATTATCATATTACATAACTAAGGACATACTGCATCAGTTGCCAACCACTTCATTAACCTTTTAATTAACTTATTTAAAAAAATATGACCAGTGATGTTTGCACTTCTCTCATGAAGGCTTTCTTTTTTAATTTCTCCAGATGTTTAGGGTTTCTAATACAGTGACAGGAATTGACCCCATTACCAAGTCAGAGTATGGTTAGAGTTCATGAGATTAGTGTTGTTTTAGTTTCTGATTTTCACAACAGTGTTCTTCTCAGCACCCATAGTGTACCCAGAATCGCTTTATCTACAGTTCACATGGAGTTACATGTCCAGGTAACACGTTTAAGTACACTTGAAATTCATTTTATGAGCTCTTTTGCTCCTACTACTATTGGAACTATTTGGGTGCCCTTACTTCATATTTCATATCCTGGCATTTTATGGTAGGAAACTATATTCTCTTAGGATTCATTTAAATTTTGCTCCTTTTTTCTTTGAATTCTGTATTCCATTTTCGTGCTTATACATTCTTAAATGTTAGTATTGGTTAATCTCATGTGATCAGGACTTCATCATTTTCAATAATTCTTTGTGGTTCACATTTCTAATACTTGTCATGTATTTATATGTTTCAGTGTTTACTCAATCTCCAGTGAAACAGTCTTGCCACATTATCAAGCCTTTCAGTATACAGACCCTCATTCATGAGTATATCACAAACCGCTACAATGTGTCGGACTGTTTCTAGTACTGTACTACAGAAGTTATCATGGACAGCTACAATGTGTCAGACTGTTTCTAGCACTGTACTACAGAAGTACATTTGTCTGGATCTTCCATTTTTTTTCTACGGACCTTGTCAATAAAGGTGTGTGTATTCTGCACTGCCAAGCTGTCAATATAAACCTTTCATCATTTGGTTTAAATCCACTTCTCCTTTGCCATTCATGCATTAAATCTTGATGAATACATGGTTGTTCAATGAGTTCTCTATACTTGCCTCTATAATTGTAGGATTTTCAGTTTTCTTTCCCTTTTTTCTAGTCATGTGCTTAATATTCCTTTTTTTTTTATTCCTGTTGACACTTGATTTTATATACTTCTGGTTTGATTCCCACTTCTGTGTCTTTCTGAAATATTCATGATAATCTGAACAAAGATTTCATCTTAGACTTGTTTTGTTTATAATTTAGAATTTTCACTATGTTCGAATCTGATGATATCAACAAATATGTATGCATTCCCATGATTGCAGATCTATACATAATGTCAGTTTCACAGAGCCTCATATCGCTTTCATATGGAGGAACTTATACTATAGTCATGCACTGGATTTCAATATATCATTTGATAAACATAAAGCAGTTTTCTTGTTTTCCTGTGTAATAATCCAAAAATGTTGGAACCAGTCAATTGCACATCATAGATACTCAGAGCTGCTCATGGTTTGGTGACTTCCCTACGCATTGCTGAGAATCTGTTGCCACCTGGAGCAATCCATTACTGAAAAGACAAAAATAAGTATTTTTGCACCTCTCTTATAAATTGTGACTTAGCAGTTTCTTAAGTTATTTTCTGTTTTCTCTTCACTTTATTAAAAAAACTGTACTGCCAAACACCTAAGCAGCTTTAAGTAGTTAATTGCACTGCATAACATTGTAGCTGATAGTTGTAGGTCTGTTGTAAGTAGTTTGTGTGGTCTTGTTACACTTGGGCTCCCAACCAGCTGTTCTACATTAAAGAAGTTATTTTTTCTGCACTCTTGTGGCAGAAGTGTACTGATCTAACCTGTCTGAGTTGGCAGCTGCTGATGGAAGGCTTATTGTGTGCTTTCCTGATTGGTAGTTAGCTTAAAACTTGTTTCGCTTTGCTTTTATTTAAGCCTTGCATTTGTATCATGCTGCTCTTCATGCAGAGGTGGTTAGCAGTGCTATTTTTTGCAGCAGTTGTAGGCAGGGACCTGTATAAATGCAAAAGCCTTGAAACTCTGTTTTTCCCTAAACAGCTGTCAGTGAAACCCTTTCAAACTTTTCTGTTGCTTTAGGAGCAACTCAGTTGCACACGAAGCAGCGTTGCCTTATCGATCAACCATAATTTACACAAAGTATAGGTCCCTCTTGCAGTCTCGGAGCCAGCAAAGTCCTGTCAAATTGACCCATTCCCGTCCCTAAATAAATATACAGTAAGAGCTTACTATCATGGAGGGGAGTTTCCCATCATCTCTCTGGCCAGCCAATGGACATGACATCTTGAGGCAATGTAGCAATCGTCTCATCTATTCTGATAACCACTTACTCCTGAAAGAAATAAATACTTAGATTTAGTTACAGTATGAAATTGGAGGCAAGAGTGTCACATAAGGAAACATTGAACACCAAACAGGCTATCAGACACACACATCACTTCCTACACTAAATAAGATGACATATAAACCCACATATGCAGAGGTACTCATTATTAACTTACTAAAAATCAGAGGCCTCCCAAATGGAAACCACTTACACACACAACAATGCAAAAAACAACCGCAACACATAATAACATATACATTAGTGTCTCAACAGATAAGCCCATAAGATGTAACACAACAAAACCTAATATTGGTCATAGGAGACTCCATAATGAGACACACAGATGTTCCCCTCACCAGGCTAGATAAGGAGCCGGTTACAGTTAGCTGCTTGCCTGGTGCAAGGATCTGTCAAGTCACTCAAGCACTCAAATCACTCAACCACAAGTACCAATATGGCTCCCGTCATAGTCCATGTTGTGATAAATAACTTGAGATGTACCTCTGGACTGCATGAAGTGAGACATGACTGAGCTCTCAGATTATGTGTCACAGGCAGGTATAAGCCTAGCCTTAAGCAGCATTCTACCTTCTGCAAGGATGATGCCACAATACAAACAAAAAATGATTAACTTTAACAATTGGCTTAGCTTCTGGTGTCAGTCTAAGGGGATCCAATATCTGTCAGTCTGGGAATACAGGGTTGACAGGCCACTTTGCTTTGCCAGAGATGGTCTGCACCTGTCTTCTCTAGGCTTTTGGATACTGGCAAAGGCATTAGCCACCCTTATTGTGCTTTTTTAGGTGATGTCAAAATAACCAAGCTTCTGATGTAAATAAATCTTTTCTAGATAAACTCAAGGGAATGCTGCTTAATACTAGGAGTCTAAACAAGAAACTGTACTCCTTGGAAGCACTCCTCACCCTGGGAGATGCTGACATCTGTATAGTCACTGAGACATGGTTCAAAGATGCAAAAGGCACCCTACCCATGCAGGGCTACAATGCCTTCCATACATTTAGACCACAAACTAAGCATGAAAGAACCAAAGGAGGAGGTGTATCCATCTTCATTAAGGACAAGTACATCTTAAGACTGGTCAAACTTTAAGACTCATTCGAGCTACTCCAGGTCCAGTTTACTGTAGGCAAAACCCCCTACCACATCATAGCTTGTTATAGGTCCCACAACATGAACCAGGAAAAGCAACCAAATACCTGAACTTACTGGAGTCACTTGCCTTACAGCCCAATGGCTTATTCACGGGTGATTTTAATGATCCTTCCATCAACTGGGGAGCATACATGACCACAAACATGCCAGCTTAGAGGTTCTTGAACTTTGTCAATGCAAATGCTGTGGAATAGTTAAGTCAGTACTCCCACAAGATGCTGAGATGTCCTGGGCACAATGCTCACTAACATGGGAGAGCACTGCACCCCCCCCCCCATGTGATGTCCTCCCTGGTAAGATTGGACCATAAATCAGTCTTGTTCAATGTACTTATAAGGCCAGATACCACATCAAGCTCAAAAACACTTAAGAATTTTTCCAAGACAAATTATCTCCTACTAAGCAATGGTATAAGAAGTTTCAAAGCCCTGTCAAACACAGATAACATGGAATCCTATGCAGAGATGTACACTAGTGCCCTGTATAACCACTTAAATGGTTGTATAGAATCAGCTGTACCTGACGGGATTAAAACCAGGTCTTGCCAAAAAAACAAGTCACTCTCGTGGACCTCAAGTATAAACAGGCTATACAACAACAAAAAGAAACTAATGCCCAAGAACAAGAGGGAACTTGCTGAGCAGAGGAAGAAATTCCTCTCTAGCTTAAACAAAAAAAAAATAGAGATCTCGGCAAGCCCTCCATAGCTAATTATGAAGCGTAAATAGCCTCCCTAGCTAAGGATAATCACAAGGCATTCTTTAACTATGTCCAAAGTTTAAAAAGGAATAAAGCTGAACTAGTTGTTAATGGTCCCACCCATAGTTAGCCTGAGGTAATATCCACCCTGCTAACTGACAGATTTGGAGCAAACTTTGCCACTCTGTCCCCACTGGTCATCCCCTAAAGCATACCTGCCACCATTCTTCAGCCAATTATCTCAAGATAGCAGGTAATCTCTGTGCTCTCCAAGGCCAAAAACACGTTATCAGTGAGACCAGACAACATCCCAGGTTGCCTTTTAAACAACTTAAAACATGACCCAGCAGACCCACTTGGATCCCTGTTTAACCACAGCCTGCAAACTGGTTATGTTCCAGTGTAATGGAGGTCAGCAACAGTAATCTATCTGCTCAAAGTGGACCATCAGCCATCCTGGGAACTATAGACCCATAAGCTTGACTAACCTCATCTGCATGGCCATGGGAAGAATGGAGAGATATATGATAAGTCAGCAAGCAAAGGAAAGTAGTATTGCTGGAATTGAATTCATCCTCATGTCTTGGTGAGTACCTTTATGAGGTGGACCCTGTTTTTCACAAAATCTCAGTAAGATGACACTGATATATAAACTGTATTTTATATAGCATATATCATGGACAGAAGTAGGTAAAAAAATAAAAAAGAGACCAAGAATAAAAAAGTGCCCAATCCTGGTAAGTGCACTGGTGCCAGGACTGGAAAAATGACAGTGTAAAATCCTCAAGACATAGTAACATAACTAGAATGTCATAGAAGGAACTAGCAGTCAACAAAAGTCACATAAACTGATAGGCCAAAAAAAGAGACATAAAGACGATAGAGTGGACTATTGAGGATAAGAAAGAAATTATACATTGTTACTATTATGCAAAAAGCCCAGAATTTCCAGACAGAAGATATACAAAAATATTAAGAGAGAAATTAGAAGAAAGAAAAATACTTCCACAAGAAAAATTGTAAGAAGCTTCAAATAAAAATCTGTGTTCATTAAGGCAACAGATTTATGAAAAAGTTTATATAGACCAAAAAAACTTGTGATGTTTGGAAAAAGAAGTGAGTGAGGAAGTACAAAAATATAAAGAACAAAATCTAGAGACTTTTGAAAGGAGTAAAAAAACAAACATGGACATTGAAAAGAAAGAGAGATCTGATATGGCTAAATTAATCAACACAAAAAAGGCATCCCCAAAGATGTTCGAAGAGTAATACAGGCAAAGGTATCCAGATATGGAAAATTTCACAATAAAAATAGACAATTACAAAGAAGGAACATAGAACAGAAGATTAGTAAAGTAAAAGTTAATAAAATAGAAGATAAAGTTATGGAATACTTGCAAAGTGAAGGATTTAGTGCAGAAGGTCTAATACAGGTTACATCACAGCATGATGGAACAACAAGTCCCCAAGTTATGAAAAAACAGGAGGAGCAGGCGACATCTGAAGAAGAAATATGGACATGGGAAAAAAAGAGATTTAATGTGCTGCAACATTTATGCAAAGGAGAAACCAAAACTAATCAATACAGAAAGAGCAACACCAAGATTTTTGAAGAGAAATACAGGCAAAGGCATCCAGACATGGCATATTTTACAATACAAAAAAATAAGAAAACAAAGAGGAAAAGAAGAAAAGTGGATTAGTAATGGAGAAGTCAAAGAAATGGAACTTTATGTCATGGATTACCTGTGAACTAAAGGATTTAGTGTAGAAAATCTAACTCAGATAACATTACAGCAGGATAGAGCAATGGATCCCCAAATTAAGGAGAAACCAGTGGAGTGGGAACCATCTGATCAGTTGCCATATGATGATACTTTGGAACTTTTCATAGGAAACTAGTACAAACATTCAGTTGGAGTTACACACCAAGAGAAGGAACAGGAAACTGTGGCAAATGTGATGCGATTAATGTTATGGACTGATAGGCTAGTGAGCTCCCATATGAAAGAGCAATGGATGACACAACATGAAACTGAAGAGAATATGTCATGGGAAGATGCTCTGAAACTTCCTATAGAATGCCCACAGGAAATGGAGAACAAAGAATGTGCCCTCAGTTTAGGAGAAAATGATCTAAGAGAAGAGTTGCTTGATTTACTAGAAATGGACACACATATTAAGATCAATGAAAGAAACAGACTACAGAACGTCAATAAAATTCAAAAAGTTAGAAGTCTGATAAAACAAATGAATATAGTAATTAGGACTATCCACAGAGATGAATGTGATATAACAGAAGTAAATAAGATACATTACTGTGCAGCTAAATTAATAACAGAAAAGTCTTGTCACAAAAATGTAGGGTAGTAAGTGAAAGAAAGGGAAGAAATGAATTGCCCTTATGGAAGCATCAAATGGAGAAATTATAAAGCAATTAAGACAATAAGTGCCACTGTTAGAAGAGTACAGAAGGGGGAACAGATCAACAGAAATACTCAGAAAGACAGACATGATAAAAGCAACGTGCAGTATCAGAACAGATCAGGATCTGTCATGCACTATCGCAAATTAATTTATTTTATTTATTTATTTGACATTTGGTAACCGGGAAAGTCCAACTGGGTTTTAACCCATTTTCAGCTGAGGCCCTGGGAGAAAAGCTCCACAAATAATGGCAATATTTAAAAAAATGCAATAAAATGTATCATGTAGAATTTTACAACATAATCAAGAAGAGAATACATATTTAGATAAAATAAATGGTAACATTTAACAAAATGCAATAAGATATATAACATAGAATTTTATAACATGATCAGGAAGTAGATAAATATTTAGGTAAAAGCAAAAACTAGGTATAAACAGTTATTTGTGTTGGAGAAGCTTGAAGGGCAGAGATTACATATTCATTCAGACATCATTCTTATTATTTACAGAAGGTAGGCAAGATGTTGTCGAGAAATAAGGTTATTTTACAAATAAAAGTATAGTTTGAGTAGTATATAAAGAGGCATTGTATTGGTAAAGCATAGATCCAAGTTGTACAAGACATACTCTCTGTATAAAAAGTTAGGAAGTTAGGGGGTAAAGGTGAATGGGAGATAGAGTAGAGCTAAAGGTAGAGTAGAAATCCCAAAAGTGAGATTAGAGTGAAAGTTAAAGTTAGGGTAATTGGAGAGAAGGATGTAAGAGGGAGGATAAATAAGAGGGAGGACAAATGGAAGAAGAGGTGCAGAGTTTAGCAACAGAATAGGAGTGTAGGCATTGTTCAACTTTTTTAATTGGTCTATGTAGGGCTATTAGCTGTTTATTTTCAGAGTGCAGGGCCCTGATAGGTGTGTAGATTTGTAGAACTGGGTTCAGTGCAGGACATTTTTCAGGTTGGTAAATGATTTTGTTGGCTGTTGTAAATTGGAGATAGTTGAGATGATGAAGGAGTTCAAGCCAATTAAGTATCTTAAGAATGATGAAGTGACATCTGTAATAAGAAGGCCCGGTGGCAAATTTAGCAATTTTTTTAACAGGATTCTAGTTTACTTTTTTGTGTTATTGGAAGGTTTGTCGGTATGGGGGGCTTCATGCAGTAATAAACTAAAAATATCAGCACAGGCAGAAAAACTTAGAAGATATGCAGATAAATATAAAGGAAAAGTACAAAATAAGCAATTTACTGATGACCCAACAAAGTTTTATAGAGAATTGGGAAAGAAGGCAAAAGTAATTGGACCACCCCCCAAAAAAAGAAGAAATAAGATGCATTTTGGGGAAATATCTATGAAGATCCATTGGAACATAACAAATATGCTAAATGGATAGAAAAAGTAAAAGAAAGAAAAATAGTTCAAATGTACAGGATATGAAATGCGATGAAGTAATGATCAGAGAGATTGAAACGTGTGTGTTTTATCTGATTGCCTCAAGGCTTGCTAGTATAATTAATATTCCCTGTTTTTAACCTCTGCATTTATTGCCTGAAACTCCTTGTGTTCTGACTGAAAGTGCTACTGAAACAATTTGAAATATAAAGTGATAAGTATTTTTGGCACTTCAACGTTCTCCATTATCCTAATTTTTTTCGATTGATTGATTTAGATATATATATTTGCTGGCTCCTGATCTATGCTAAAATTGCTGTTTTTTCTCCCACCCTTATTCCTGCTGTGTTAAATAGTGGTCTAACAACTTTTGTGTTTTATCTGATTGTCTCAAGGCTTGCTAGTATAATTAATATTCCCTGCTGTTAACCTATGCATTTATTGCTTGAAACTCCATGTGTTCTGACTGAAAGTGCTACTGAAACAATTTGAAATAGCAAGTGATATGTATTTTTTTGGCACTTCAAAGTTCTGCATTATCTTAATCCTTATTTTGCTTGATTGATTTAGATATATTTATTTGCTGGCTTCAGATCTATGCTAAAATTGCAGGTTTTTTCTCCCACCCTTATTCCTGCTGTGTTAAATAGTAGTCTAACAACTTTTGTGTTTCATCTGATTGTCTCAAGGCTTGCTAGTATAATTAATATTCCCTGCTGTTAACCTATGCATTTATTGCTTGAAACTCCTTGTGTTCTGACTGAAAGTGCTACTGAAACAATTCAAAATATAAAGTGATAAGTATTTTATGGCACTTCAAAGTTCTGCATTATCCTAATATTTATTTGCTTGATTGATTTAGATATATATATTTGCTGGCTTCTGATCTATGCTGAAATTGCTGGTTTTCCTACCACCATTATTCCTGCTGTGTTAAATAGTGGTCTAGCAACTTTTGTGTCAAGGCTTGCTAGTATAATTAATGTTCCCTGTTGTTAACCTCTGCATTTATTGCTTGAAACACCTTGTGTTCTGACTGAAAGTGCTACTGAAACAATTTGAAATGTAAAGTGATAAGTATTTTTTGGCACTTCAAAGTTCTGCATTATCCTAATATTTTTTTGCTTGATTGATTTAGACATATATATATTTGCTGGCTTCTGGTTTTTCTCCCACCCTTATTCCTGCTGTGTTGAATAGTGGTCTAACAACTTTTGTGCTTTATCTGATTGTCTCAATGCTTGCTAGTATAATTAATATTCCCTGCTGTTAACCTCTGCATTTATTGCTTGAAACACCTTGTGTTCTGACTGAAAGTGCTACTGAAACAATTCGAAATATAAAGTGATAAGTATTTTTTGACACTTCAAAGTTCTGCGTTATCCTAATATTTTTTTGCTTGATTGATTTGGATATATATATTTGCTGGCTTCTGATCTATGCTGACATTACTTGGTTTTCTCCCACCCTTATTCCTGCTGTGTTAAATAGTGGTCTAACAACTTTTGTGTTTTATCTGATTGTCTCAAGGCTTGCTAGTATAATTAATATTCCCTGCTGTTAACCTCTGCATTTATTGCTTGAAACGCCTTGTGTTCTGACCAAAAGTGCTACTGAAACAATTTGAAATATAAAGTGATAAGTAATTTTTTTGGCAATTCAAAGTTCTGCATTATCCTAATTTTTTGCTTCATTGATTTAGATATATATATTTGCTGGCTTCTGATCTATGCTGACATTGCTTGGTTTTCTCCCACCCTTATTCCTGCTGTGTTAAATAGTGGTCTAACAAATTCTGTGTTTTATCTGATTGTCTCAAGGCTTGCAAGTAAAATTAATATTCCCTGTTTTTAACCTCTGCATTTATTGCTTGAAACTCCTTGTGTTCTGACCGAAAGTGCTACTGAAACAATTTGAAATATAAAGTGATATGTATTTATTTTTTGGCACTTTAAAGTTCTGCATTATCCTAATCTTTTTTTTGCTTGATTGATTTAGATATATATATTTGCTGGCTTCTGATCTATGCTAAAATTGCTGTTTTTTTCTCCCACCCTTATTCCTGCTGTGTTAAATAGTGGTCTAACAACTTTTGTGTTTCATTTGATTGCCTCAAGGCTTGCTAGTATACTTAATATTCCCTGCTGTTAACCTCTGCATTTATTGCTTGAAACCCCTTGTGTTCTGACTGAAAGTGCTACTGAAACAATTCAAAATATAAAGTGATAAGTATTTTTTTGGCACTTCAAAGTTCTGCATTATCCTAATATTTTTTTGCTTGATTGATTTAGATATATATATTTGGTGGCTTCTGATCTATGCTGAAATTGCTGTTTTTTCTCCCACCCTTATTCCTGCTGTGTTAAATAGTGGTCTAGCAACTTTTGTGTTTTATCTGATTGTCTCAAGGCTTAGTAGTATAATTAATATTCCTTGTTGTTAACCTCTGCATTTATTGCTTGAAACACCTTGTGTTCTGACTGAAAGTGCTACTGAAACAATTTGAAATATAAAATTATAAGTATTTTTGGCACTTCAAAGTTCTGCATTATCCTAATATTTTTTTTGCTTGGTTGATTTAGACATATATATTTGCTGGCTTCTGGTTTTTCACCCACCCTTATTCCTGCTGTGTTAAATAGTGGTCTAACAACTTTTGCGCTTTATCTGATTGTCTAAGGCTTGCTAGTATAATTAATATTCCCTGCTGTTAACCTCTGCATTTATTGCTTGAAACACCTTGTGTTCTGACTGAAAATGCTACTGAAACAATTCGAAATATAAAGTGATAAGTATTTTTTTGGCACTTCAAAGTTCTGCGTTATCCTAATATTTTTTTGCCTGATTGATTTGGGTATATATATATATATATATATATATATATATATATATATATATATTTGCTGGCTTCTGATCTATGCTGAAATTGCTGGTTTTCCTCCCACCCTTATTCCTGCTGTGTTTAATAGTGGTCTAACAACTTTTGTGTTTTATCTGATTGTCTCAAGGCTTGCTAGTATAATTAATATTCCCTGCTGTTAACCTCTGCATTTATTGCTTGAAACTCCTTGTGTTCTGACCGAAAGTGCTACTGAAACAATTTGAAATATAAAGTGATAAGTATTTTTTTTTTGGTACTTCAAAGTTCTGCATTATCCTAATATTTTTTGCTTGATTGATTTAGATATATATATTTACTGGCTTCTGAGCTATGCTGAAATTGCTGTTTTTTTCTCCCACTCTTATTCCTGCTGTGTTAAATAGAGGTCTAACAACTTTTGTGTTTTATCTGATTGTCTCAAGGCTTGCTAGTATAATTAATATTCCCTGTTGTCAACCTCTGCATTTATTACTTGAAACTCCATGTGTTCTGATTGAATGTGCTACTGAAACAATTTGAAATATAAAGTGCTAAGTATTTTTTTGGCACTTCAAAGTTCTGCATTATCCTGATTTTTTTTGCTTGATTGAGTTATATATATATATATATATATATATATATATATATATATATTTTTTTGCTGGCTTCTGATCTATGCTGAAATTGCTAGTTTTTCTCCCACCCTTATTCCTGCTGTGTTAAATATAGGTCTAACAACATTTGTGTTTTATCTGATTGTCTCAAGGCTTTCCAGTAGAATTAATATTCCCTGCTGTTAACCTCTGCATTTATTGCTTGAAACTCCTTGTGTTCTGACTGAAAGTGCTACTGAAACAATTCAAAATATAAAGTGATAAGTATTTTTTCTTTGGCACTTCAAAGTTCTGCATTATCCTATTTTTTTTGCTTGATTGATTTATATATATATATATATATATATATATATATATATATATATATATATATATATATATATATTTGCTGGCTTCTGATCTATGCTGAAATTGCTGTTTTTTCTCCCACCCTTTTTCCTGCTGTGTTGAATAGTGGTCTAACAACTTTTTTTGTGTGTTTCCCACCCTCCCTCCCTATTGGTATCTTCTTCTTATACTTGGTGACTTTTCAATTGCATGCCGCTGCTGTATATTTGATCTGTGACACTCCTCCCAGTCTAGTCTCATTAGCTCATTCTACCTAATACAGGAAAAAATGCACTTTATTCATCTGCTCTTATTGTATTTGTGTTTCTTCCTACTTTATTACATTATTTTGCTTTTGCCTATTCTTGAAAGGACTCAGTTGTACTTATTCTGCTGCATTTATTACTATTTGGTAGTAGCCTGATTAAACTGTAACTGTTATTCTAAGCCTTTTGGTTTAAGCACTTGGGCTTCAGACCAGTTGTTTTACATTAAGAATGTTTGTGGTCTGCATTGTTGTGGCAGAACAGGTAGCTTACATCCTTCTAAGTTGGGAATTGCTGATTGAAGGCTCAGTGTCTGTTATTCTAAAAGTGTATTAGTTCTTTTTTAAGCAGTTGGGCTTCACGCCAGTTATTTTACATTAAGAAGGTTTGTGGTCAGCACTCTTCTGGGAGGAGAGGCTAGCTTCTGCCCTTCTGAGCTGGGAATTTCTGGTTAAAGGCTTATTGTGCCTGCTTATTTTAACTGTTTCTTCTGAAATTGGTGTGCATTGTTTGCTGTAGCATAGGCTAGATTCAGGCCTGCTGAATCTAGCTTTGTTTGTTTAACTTGAGCACTGATCCAGGTCATCTCTTTTGGAGAAGGTTCCCCTGCACCCTAGTGGCAGGAGTGTGCAGTTAGAACTTGTCTGATCAAAGACTGCTGGAATGGGGCTCAGGTTTTTACCTTTTATTGGTTAATTTGTTAATTTGTTTAAATCAGTTTGCTCATTTGCTACTGTTATAAAAAAATACACTTTATGCATCACCGCTTAGTTAGGGTTAAATTATTCCTGGCGCCATAAAATCTGCACATCAAATTTTCCCTTAGAACTAGTCAATCTTTTAGTTTTAGCACTAAAATATGTTTCTTTAACTCAGCACTTGTTCTGAGCTCGTTGTAAGCACTAAATAAGCTACTAATTACTGCAGCACTCAACTTTCCTCACTTATCTAGGGGAAAACAGTTTTTAGTACTTAATAAATAAGCACCTATCCAGGTATGTCTAAGGGTCAGCTCCTGGTGTTTTCTCCTGTCTACCTGATGAATCTGGGCATCTTGGGGCAATGCAGCAATTGCCTCATGTACACAGACAACCCTCTCCTCCTACAACCCAACACTACAGCCTGTGAGAGATGCACTTATATAACCAAACTGGAAGCAAAGCTCTCTTCACCCAAGACTGGACTAGACATTCAAGAAGAGAAGGTAAACACTTGCACCACACCACACTCATCACATAGTCCCTCAACACCTACACCACCAAAACACACACACAGAAACACAAAACACACACCTACATTGATGGAGGCTCTCAATAAAAATCTGCCCAAGCAACAGAGCCCTCCAAAGCAGAAATGTACGCAACCTCCTCCCCACAACACAACACAAATGACACATAGCCCGCAAACTCAGTGTGCCACTCATCCACAGACCATAAGGCATAACAATGTACCCAATACTCTAGTCATAGGTGACTCTATAGTCAGGCACACTGATATTCCACTCATCAGGCTAAACAAGGAGAAGGTTACTGTCAGCTGCCTGTCAGGTGCCAGGATCTGCCACATAATGCATGCACTCAGGTCACTCCACAACAAGTACAAATATGACTCTGTCATTGTACATGTTGGTGTGAATGACCTGAGATGTACCTCCCTGGACTACATGAAAAGAGACATAGAGGAGCTCTCCGATCTTGTAGCCCAGGCAGGTATGACCCTAGCCCTGAGTAGCATGCTGCCATCACCCAGAATGGTACCACAGTACAAGTACAAAATGATTGACTTTAACAATTGGCTAAGCTTCTGGTGTCATTCTAAGGAGATCCAGTATCTGTCTGCCTGGGATGACATGATCGACAGACCACAATGCTTTGCCAGAGATGGCCTGCACCTGTCTCTCTTGGGATTCTGGATACTGGCTAAGGCTCTTGCCACCCCTATAGTGCCTTTTTTAGACAAGGTTCAAATGACAAATTCACCACTGTAACAGGTACAAACAAGCAAAATCTGAGGGTAATGCTACTTAATGCTAGAAGTCTAAACCTCAAAATGCACTCACTCGATGTACTCCTTAAAATGGAGAACATCGACAGTGTCAGAGACCTGGTTCAAGGCTCCAGAGAGCACCCCTGCATTACCAGGCTATAATTCATACCACACCTTTTGGCCACCTAACCGGGACCGAAACACTAAAGGCAGAGGTGTGTCCATATTTATTAAGCATACCCACATCTCCAGGTTAGTTGCTCAGCATAATGCATCTGAGATTATCCAAGTGCAACTAACTCTGGGCAAGACCGCAATCCAAATTGTAGCTTGCTACAGATCCCCCACCATGCCCCAGGATTCCCACTTCTCATTTCTAGATACAGTGGAAAATATTAGGGTACAACCCAACAACCTAATAATGGGCAATTTCAACTACCCCACCATTAACTGGGAAAGCTACTCATGTACCAACTCTTTTGCTCAATGTTTTCTGGAATTCATAAATTCCAATGCCTTGGATCAACTTATCCACACCCCCACCAGGGGCAGCAATATTCTAGACCTGGTCATTACCAACATGGGTGACTGGTGTTCCACACCAAAAGTCAATTCCTCATTGGTCAGATCCGAGCACAAGCTAATCACCCTAGACATCCACATCCCGTCCCAAGCCCCCATTAGGGAAACTACCATAAAAAATTTCTCCAAAGCCAACTTCACGCTTCTTAAGACAGAAGTGGCAAACTTCAAGACACCCATGCAGACGGACAATAGAGGTACAACTGCTGAATCCTACACAATTGCAATTTATAAGCACTTACACAAGTGCATGGATAGTGCTTTCCCTAACAGAACTAAGATGCTATCCTTCAAAAAAATGAAGCCAATCTGGTGGTCCCCTGCCATAAACAAACTCTTCAACAAAAGAAAGAAGCTGTTGTAAAAAAGAGTAAAATCCCATGATTGGAGGAACTCCCTGGTCAGCCTCAGTAAGAAGCTGAGATCCCTCATAAAATCCTCCAAAGCTAGTTATGAAAACAAAATTGCCACTGATTCTAAAGACAGCCACAAAGCATTCTATAGCCATGTCAAGAATCTCAATAGCAACACTCAGATCTGCTCTGAGTTACAGCACAATGGCACTAAATATACAGAACCAACTGACATTGCCAACATCCTGGCAGATAGGTTCAGGGCTAACTTTACCCCCCTCTCACCCTCTAAAGGCCCCATCTCTATACTGGAAGAATGCAAAGTTCCTATAATCACAGCTGCACAGGTAAAAATCACACTCTCCAAAGCCAAGAACACAGCATCCATGGAACTTGACAACATCCCAGGCTGTGCTCTACATGAACTACAGAGCGAACTGGCACCCCACCTAAGTACCATGCTCAATCATAGCCTCACCTCAGGCTTTGTGCCCACTGAATGGCGCACAGCAGTGGTTATCCCACTCCACAAAGGGGGAGCCACCACTTACCCTGGGAACTACCGCCCCATTAGCCTGATGAGCCTGGTCTGCAAGGCCATGGAATGTATCATCATGGAACTTATAAACAAAGACATTGGTAATCTCCAAACTCTGGAACCCGCCCAGTTCAGTTTTGTAAAAGGCAGATCATGTCTCCTAAACCTGATAGACTTCTTTGAAGCAGTCACCAAAGCCGTAGACAAAGGTAAGGTGGTTCACACAGCCTATCTAGATCTTGCCAAGGCTTTTGACACCATCCCCCACTCTGGAAGTATAGATAAACTCACTAAACTAGGTATAAATCCTTATGTCACAAGATGGGTTGCCAACTGGCTCAGTGACAGAACCCACACTGTGAAAGTAGCAGACTCCAAATCCAACGTCAGACCAGTGACAAGTGGAGTACTACAGGGTTCAGTCCTGGGTCATCTCCTGTTTGGTATCAACTTCTTTGAAGTACAGGCTAAGACAGATGATCTTAGGCTAAAGAAGTTCGCAGATGACTGCAAACTAGGAGCCATAATCGAAACTCCTAATGATGTGGACATCCTTCAAAAGGGCCTCACTGAGACAGATGCCTGGTGTCAAAGCCATGGCCTCAAGCTCAATGCCAAAAAGTGCATTGTCATCCCCTTTAGTAAAAACTCTGTACCCATGAACTATCACATAGGCAATAGTAAACTTAACACCAAAAGTGTGATAAGAGACCTTGGGACACAGGTGGACAGTAGTCTCTCCTTTGATAATCACATTGCCTCAGTAGTCAGAAAATCCTTCTATGTGGCACACCTCATCACAAAAGGTTTCTCATCCAGGAAAAAAGAGGTTATTGTTCCCCTCTTCTTGTCACTCATTAGACCCATTATAGAGTACAATGCCCCTTTTGGCATGTACCTCACAAGACATCTACAACAACTAGAAAGACCACAGAAATACCTCACAAAGAGGATTACCAGCCTCAAACAGATGCCCTATGCAGACTGTCTCAAAAATATCCAGCTTTACTCTGTCACATATCGCCTACTCAGACACAATCTCTGCCTAACATACAAAGCTATGTCAAACCCAGAGCTGTTGGACATGCTCCACTTAAAGAAATCCCAATCCCTCCAAGCTACATGCTCTAGGGACCTAAACCTTGTCACCACAATAAACAGAACATTCTGGAGGGATAGACTTCCCAGACTCTGGAACAAACTACTGGTCTATATTAAACAAAGCTCCTCATTAGCACTCTTCAAGAAAAATCTTGATGATTGGATGGGAAATAGGAAATTCACCTCGGGGATCTCTTCTGTTACTCTCCTCAACAGTGGCACAGGAAAATAATTTTCTTGGGTGGCGAAAGCCAGGGTACCTTTTTGGCTAGGCTTATATAGGCCCTAGGACCAATAGCCTAGTACCTACCTATGAACCTATGAACCTATAAAGGTAAGAAAAGCTCCTAATTGGAAAATGCCAGGCCCAGATCCAGTACCTAACTTACGGTTTAAAGTATTAACATCTTTACATGAAGATTTAGCCATGAGTAAGAACTATTTATATTCACACCCTTACTAGACACCAGCCTGGTTAACAATAGAAAAAAACAATGCTCCTACTTAAGAGCTAACCTGCAAGCTATCCTAAAAACTATAGACCAATAACTTGCCTTCTGATGACGTATAAACTATACACTGAAATTGATGCAGACAGAGTTTCTAGTCATTTAGAAGAAAACTCAATCATGGCAATAGAACAAAAGGGTAATGAAAGAAAGTCATATAGAACAAAAGATAATTTGTTGTTAAATAAAGTCATAATGGAGAACTATAAAAAGGGGAACAAAGTCCAAGCTATAAACCAATTTTTGCTCTTCCTGTCCTATCTTACAGTTTTGGAGTGACTAACCAGTCCCAAAAGGTGTTGGATAGTTTGGACAGGAAAAGAAGAAGGATGCTTCATGTTCACCAAGTGATTTATAAAAATCAGTGCATACTCATGATAAGATTATATATTCCCCATTCTGAAGGAGGTATGGGCCTCCTTGAAATAGATTACATGTATAGATCTGGAATCTTAGGACTACATACATATCTGCTGACCTCACAAGAACCAAACATAGTGAAAGTTTTGAAACATGGGGAGAATAAGTCTAAGATGATTTCCCTGCTTAGTTTAGCAGAAGCATATAGGAGTCAAGTGGGAATGGAAATCAAACCAGAAGTAGATAGAAAGCAGACAGCAACTGAATGTGCCAAAAAAAAAAAACGAAGAAAGACTGTAAGGTGAAGGATCAGATGAGAAGGCAAGAAATGTGGAAAATGCATAAATGTCATTGCAAGTATAGAAAACTCATGGAACAACCTCATGTTGATCAAGACTGAATGCAAGGATGGTTAGGGAGAGCTGAATTTAAACCAAAAGAAGAAAGGTTAATATTTGTGGTCCAAGATAGTGAACTACATACATGTTGGTTTACGATGTCCATTGAACATGTGAGAGAAACAGACAAATGCAGATTTTGTAAAACAGAATTGGAAACAGTCGCGCATCTTGTGCTGGTTGTGATATACTAATGGTAAAAGGAGTATATGCTGAAAGGCATAATAATGTAGCAAGACTATTGCACTGGGGATTGTGCAAATACTATAATACAGAAGTAGCTGAAAAACACTGGAAACATAAGCCACAAAGCATCATAGAAAATTCTGAAGTTTATATCACATGGGATCATCCATTACTAACAGTTCAAAAATAGATGCGAGAAAGCCAGATATAGTGGTCCATGAAAAGAATACAAGAGTAGCATTGATCATTGAAATCGCTATACCCTGTGACTACAGTGTCTTGCATACAGAGAGACACAAAGTTATAAAATATCAGGATTTGCAGGCAGAAATGAGGGCAATGGGGAAGAAATATACCCAGACAGTTCCACTAGTAGTAGGAGCAGTGGGTCTTATAAAAAAATTACAGTCATACTTAGATATGTTACCAATACATGTAATTCCATATGAATTGCAGAAGGAGCCATTACTGGGCACATTGCAGGTGCTGTAAAGAGCACTTCTGGCTAACATCAAAGACTGAAACAATACTAATTTCATTAACTTTAATCATACTTTGACTTAAGAATTGGTTCCATTCCCATCATGGTGTTAGAAACCCAAAAAAACTTGGATAAATTAAAAAAAGAGAGATACCTTATTAACAAGGACATATGTAATCTCTAAACTCTGGACCCAACCCAGTTTGGATTTGTTAAGGGTAGGTCATGCTGTTAAGCCTGGTTGACGTCTTCAAGAAAGTCACCGAGGCCCTGGACGAGGGAAAGATAGTGCATACCACCTACCTTGACCTAGCCAAGGCATTTGATGCAATTGCCAACTCAGATATTATAGAGGAACTCTCCCAATTGGAAATTAACCCCTACATCATTAGATGGGTAGCCAGTTGGCTCAGTGATGAACACATACTATCAAATTGGGTGACTTCACCTTTAGCAAAAGACCAGGCACCAGTGGTGTACCACAGGGTTCTGTGCTGGGTCCTTTACTGTTCAGAATTTATTTCTCAGAAGTCCAGGGAAATATGGACAGCCTGTGACTGACCAGGTTTGTTGATGATTGCAAATTGGGAACAATAACTGAGTTCACCAATGATGTTAATATATTGAAGAAAGGGTTAATGATTGGTGCCAAAGCCATGTTTTAAAGCTAAATGCAAAAAATGCATTATTATTCCCTTTGGGAAAGCTGATATACCTGCTAAACGCATATAGACAACACCCACCTAATTGCAGATCCAGTGGTATGTGATCTGGGTATTGAGGTTGATAACAATTTGAACTTTGACCACCATGTATCCACAGTGGTAAGGAAATCCTTCTATGTGGCACATTTCATGAGTAAAGGCATCTCATCTAGATCTAAGGAAGTTATAATTCCATTATACTTGGCCCTCATCAGACCAATAATTGAGTACAGTGCTTCCCTTTTGCATATACCTCATCAGACACCTAAAGCAGCTGGAGAGACCACATAGATTTCTCACTAATAAAATACAACATTCACAAAACATGTCGTCTGTGGAAAGACTAAAAGCCTTGCCACCATATTCTATCTCCTACAGGCTGCAAAGGGGTGACCAGTGCCTGGCTTACAGGGCAGACTCTGACCCGTCCCTGATGGA
The DNA here is from genome assembly GCF_019279795.1 of Protopterus annectens. Taxonomy (NCBI): domain Eukaryota; kingdom Metazoa; phylum Chordata; order Ceratodontiformes; family Protopteridae; genus Protopterus; species Protopterus annectens. The sequence goes on from NC_056733.1 coordinate 283,573,695, forward strand.
AATGTTGCACATTTGTAAATCAAACTGCACGAAGGTCACTCACTCCAGAGATCTTAACCTAGTCTCTGACATAAACAAATCATGCTGGAGAGATAGATACATCTCCCAGAGACAATCACTTATTTGGAACAGGCTTCCAATTCATGTGAAACAGAGCCCATCCCTGACCCTCTTCAAATGCATCCTGGATCAATGGATGGGTGACTGCAAATTCAATCCTGGGGTAGCACCCATGTCCCTCATGGACAGAGGCAGTCGGTATTAATTACCATAGAATTTTACCTCTGTGAACTTTGCTCACTTAACCACTGACAACTGGGGCAACTCATAATAAATATGGCTAGGCTTGAAAGGGCTCTAGGGCCTAGTAACTTTCTATGAACCTATGAAACTATGAACACCAAAACTGTAAGACAGAACAGGAAGAGCAAGCTGATGTATAACGTGAACTTTACACCTAGATCCAAGGCAGTTTTAAATATTAGCTTTAGTCTTCTAAAACATTCCTTACTAAGTATGTTCTCATTTGTTCATGCTTTATTGCTGACTCTTCGTCTATTCTACGCAGATATCTATACATTTCATCATGTTTAAGTTCTGTCACATTCCTTTCCCAGGCTGATATTTCCTTGTTCTAGCTTTTTCATATCACATTCCTCTCTCAGGTAGATATTTTCTTGGTGCTTCAGTTTTCCTGCTATACATGTTACTTTTGCACATTTGTCAAGGTCAAATGTCATATCACTCGAGAAGGTTTTAACCAATTGTATCTGTGCTTTCATATGCTTGTATGATGATCTATAAGATTTTAAATCATCCAAATAAATAAATAATTGAGATGTCATTAGGCATAGTTGTTAAAGGAAAGGTGCAACAGCAGTAATGACATATCTCCCTTTGGATTTTTATCCCAGGTTAATCATTTGCTTTATCATAACTCAGTTGTAAAGTGGTTTGCTGCTATTTCATAGTGACTGTGTGGAATTTATCACTATATGATGGAATTTATCCATTCCATAATCCACGAATGTGGGATGTTGTCAAATCCTTTTTTGTAATCTGTCCATACTATATTAAGGTTTTGTCCCTTTTTCAGCTCTCTACAATAGCTTTATTTAATAATAGATTGTCCTTTGTCCATATGACTTGATTCAGTTCTTGTTCTGTTCTACTGATGTAATTATGTTTTTCTTACTAACAATAAATTCTGTCTGCAATATTTCAGCATATTATTTGTGTATTATCAGAAGGCACATTATTAGTCTACACTTCCTAGGATGGCTTGAAGTTGCAACTGAGATGTGTTCATTCTATCTACAACAACATTTGTAGTCAAACATAAAGCATGTCGGCAGTCAGACCTCACATGGCACATTTCAAGTAAAGTGTCTGGTGGTAACTACACTGACCATTACCTCTTTCTGGTATTTGCATAGTTATTATGCATTCAGTATACTGTAAAAATGTGTTGCTCAGCATTCAAGTAATTTAATCAGACTGTTGTTGCTGTCTTTCGGCTTTTCCCGGTTAGGGGTCGCCACAGCGGAACTCCGGTCTGCTAATGATTGGCAGTAGATTTTGATGAACACCGAGGTGCCAGCTCGACGTTCAACCTTCAATGAAGGCACGCCCATTTACGCATGTCTTTCGAATGCCCACCCAACCATGGGGAGGGCATGCAGACTACACACAGAAGGCACTCCCCGCACTCTGGTCAAGAATCGAAAGGGAGAACTTCTTGCTGTGAGGCAACAATGCTACCGCTGGACCACCGCGGACTAAGTAATTTAATCAGACTAATACTTATAAATGTACAAATCTGAGGAAGCAAATAATATGAGGCAGTTCATGCTGGATTTTATCAAGCAAGCCATCCCACATGTTCAGAATATGACTTGAATGAAAAAAAAATAAACAATAATTGCAAAAACTTGCCATAACTACAGTAATATATGATACATTATGACTTTGATTGTCTCCTTGTTGACCTAAGCATCTGCTCCTTTTAGCTTTGAGGTCAGGATAAAACTTAAACAGATGGAACTGCCAGCTTCCCTAGCATACAGTGATAAAGCCCTAACTATGGTCTATGTGACATGACTTTAAATAATGGCTGGATCACCTGTTGAAGATGGCATGGAAGGGGAGCAGCACAGAGACTTTGCCTGCTCATCCATCATGGGGGTGGTGGTGGCTGGGGATGACATACTGGTGAGAGCTGGGCCTTTTTCTGTAGCCTTACTGAAAGCTGGAATTCAGAATATCAGCCAGGTTAGGTGCTTAAGTATTTAGGGCCATAATTATAAAAGTCAGTACTTTCACTGAGTGCAGCTGTGGCATCTCTCTGATCTTCTTCCACAAAACCTTGATCAACTAGTAATCCATAGCTGGTGACCCTGAATAGCAAGATAAAATCAAGAAGCAGAAATCTAGCATGGATATAGGACAAGTGAAGTTGTACACCCAACTATAACTCACACCTATACCTGGTATGGTAGCATAATATTTATAGAACACTCATGCTAGTCAGGGAGACAGTTTAAACCAGTAGGTGAGGTATAGGTATCTGGTCAGAGTGTTAGTGGACACTGCAGACGAGTCCGATTGTTATGAACATGGTCTGATCTAACAATATTGATAAATTGCTCCAATCATTTTTGTCCTCCTTGCACCACAACTACACTTGCAGTACATTAGTGCTTTAGAAGTTTCAGTTTTCATCACACTGGTTGGCACAAAATCCAGAGATTCCCTAAGGTTCCTGAACCTACAATGTTCTTCCTCTTTACATAACATTTGCTATAGCTCACTGCCTTTCTACCCCAAAAATTAAAGATGTATTATATTCCACTTTTATATATAACAACCCCTATGACTCATACCCCTTATTATCTTAAACTCATCATGATTTTACTATGGCTTTCTAAGTTGTTATACCAGGATGTTAATACCTTATCTCAGACATAATCTGTTTGCAACTGCATGTTTCTTCACATACATAGTTGTTCTTCTTTCAGCTTTTCCTGGTTAGGGGTCGCCACAGCAGAACTCCAGTCCACTAATGATTGGCAGTAGATTTTTTGGCTTTTCCTGGTTAGGGGTCCCCACAGCGGAACTCCGGTCTGCTAATGATTGGCAGTAGATATTTACAGTGCCGAGATGCCAGCCTGATGCCCAACCTTCAACAAAGGCACACCCATTCACGCATGTCTTTCGAACGCCACTCGACTGGGGGGAGGACATGCAGACTCCACACAAAAGGCACTCCAGCCAAGAATTGAAAGGGAGAACCTCTTGCTGTGAGGTGACAACACTACCACTGCACCACTGAGTGATTCACAAACTATGATCCCATCTACGAGGAGTGTTCTGTTAAAAATATCCATGTTTACAAATGTTTGATATTCTAGTACGTTAGCTATGATTCCTTGCATGCTGTTTTGATGTTTTGCTTTCTGCTTGGTAAACTTTTTTGAAAGTTGCATTTCAGCTTTCTTGCAGGCACATAATGAGCACTTTCTGTTTAAAGCTTCTGTGGTCAAGTCTTTCATGCAGACTTCAGACTCCTTCTTGTAAATACAACCAGTACACTTATCTGGTTACCAAATACTAGCAAATAAATAAGCAAATATAAATGAGTATGTAGTAGCTAACCTATGATGGCAGAACAACAATAGGTTTCACTTGTGTCAGTTAACCAAAATTAAGCTGATTTTGTTTAATTTCTGAGAATACCATTCATTCACAAACACAAATGATAGCAAGGAATTCTCAATATATGATAGCAAGGAACTCTCACCATAATCAGACAATAAATACAATAAATTGACTGACCCTAATTCTGCCAAATGAAGTACTCCTTGATTCCACAAACAAACTCATACATCTCAACTGTTGAGATTTTTGCAGAATGTCACGATTTTTGCCTCATATTTTTAGTATGTTCCTTATAAAATGTCCAGTTTACTGGCAAATGGCAAAGAATGGCATACGGCAACTGTGGTCCAACACAGGTGCTTCTCTTTCACCGACCCTGGAAATTACCGCCCATATGCTTGACGAGCCTTGTCTGCAAGGCGGAAAGGATGGAAATGGAACTAATAAAATAATAAATTGGGGACATGGGGGGCACTGATCCTACCCAATTTGGCTTTTTCAAGGGGAGATCCTGCTGCTGCTTCTTTTTGTGAATTTTTTGAACAAACAGTCACTGGGGGCCATTGATGAGGGGGTCACAGAGACACACTACCCCTTGACCTAGCAAAAGTGTTCGGCACTCGGCATCATAGAAAAATCTCAGAAAAGCTCACCATAACCCATATAAACATATATGGTGTGCAATGGGTTGCAAACTGGCTCAAGGACAGAACCCAGAGGGGTTAGAGTTGCTGGTGCCATGTCGGACTCTAAGTGCGGTCCGTGGTGTCCTTCCCACAGGGCTCAGTCCCCTCTTGTTCCTCATTTTTTTTTTTTCTGAAGTGCAGGCAAACATAGGGGGATTGTTGAAAAAAAAAAAACAAAAACACACTGCATTGGGCACCATAACACCAGACATCACACACAGACATCCTCCAGAGAGGTCTCATAGAAATGGATAATGGATAACTGGCTAAATGCCAAAAATGTTAAAATAAAAAAAAAATAAAAAACCCCCCTTTGGGAAACAAAAACAACCCCTAAATTACCACATAGGTGGTATCCATTATTAAGGGAGGAAGTTAAGAGGACCTGGGGACCCAAGTTGACAGTAACCTCTTTTGACACTCTTGACACAAAACATTGCCCACCTGATTCAGAAGATTGCCCACCTGATCATGAAGGTCACATTTTCACATCAGATCTTCATTTATCATATCCCCAGTACCTCCAATGATATTACCAATGTACCTTACCCGAATGTACCACACCTACCCGACACCTGCAGTTCTCACCCCAAAGGAAAAAAAAGTTCCTCACCAAAAGGCCAAAAGGATCTCCCAAAGGATAAAGACTGCCAACGACTGAAGAAACTCCAGCTCTATTCAGTTACCTCCAGCTGCTGCTCAGTGATCTCCTGACTGACATACAAGGATGTCCAACCCCCGAATTAATGGACATGCTCCACACCAAAAAAAAAAAAATCCACACCCAAATAAATAGGAGAGACTTAAAGCCTCAACACGGATAGGACATGCTGGAGACATGATGGAGGGACAGAGAGACTCCCCCTACACTATGGACACTGCTGGAGAGGCCAGTCAGGAAGAGGAAGAGCCCCTCACTGACTCAAGAGAAATCTTGATGAGATGAGTGGATGGGTCAGGGAGGGAATCATCTCTGTGTCACTCACTGACAGAGGTCTGGCAAACCAATGGGTACAGTATAGTATTCTCATGCTATCCTAAGGGGCACACATGCACACACACTCTGGCTACCTAGGGAAATCACTGAGAACTGAAGACATTAACTTATGACATACATTTGAGTTTCAGACTTCATATCCTTCAGAAAATGCATGCTAACACAAATCCTGTTATAATAGCAACATTTTTACATGTATAAGGGCAACATTTAAAATCTGTCCCAATTTTTGGGCCTTTGCCTCTCCATCATTTTAGGCTTTGTCTAGATTTCTTGCACTAAGGAAATTGAGAGATATATATAGCTACTGTCTGTGGCATGTACGGGGCATTTTGTGTTATCAGGAAAGAGGTAGATGAGCAAGGTTCAGCCATGTACAGCAAAGCTCACATCTTCAAAGAAGGATGGGTTAATAGTCCCATTATTTAAATACCATGAAATATAAAATCAAAGGTAGATCAGATCAAAGTGGTAAAAGTGAGGCTGAAAATGATCCTTGGACCAGCCCTACCACCTGCTTAACAAACAAATAAACAAATCACAGACACAAACACACACACACACACACACACACACACACACACACACACACACACACACACACAAATGGATATCATCATCATCATCATTCATCAGCTCTACCCCTTTTTTCCATTTTTACATGAAGAACAGGTGTCACGCATTAATTGTCACTACCTCTCTCAGTTCAAAGCCACTTTCTTGCTTGCACAGTTGCACTCGCTGTAACAAATCTTGTCTCTTTCAATCCCTCCATTTTTGGCTGAGCATCTTCAAACTTTCTTGCCTTCCTGCTTTCTGTCCCCAAATCTGCTTTATCAAATTGTCAGCTGCATTCCTGTACATGTGGCTGAACTACCATAATTTATCTTCTTGACCTTCCTTGCAAATGGGACTACTTTGGCTTCCACTCTGGTCTCATCATTTCATCTGTTTCACAGTATGTATCTTATTACCTGTCTCAGGCCATCATCTCAATCACCTCAAGGCTCCTTAGCTGCTCTGCCTTCATTGTCCTTTTTTATTTAATTATAATTTGTTAACATGGTAGAACACTGGTCCAGATGGACCATTTCGTGCATCTCTGGAACAAGTTACAATACTACTAGCGAAGTAAGGTTTCCAGAAAATAGTTTAGATCTATAGCTATGTTTATACCAGCTCAGGATATATATTGTTCATATATAGACTATCCCCAGGATTCAGCAAGCTCTGCACTGCATGTAGGAATAGTGCAAGAGCTGCTGCAGGCAATATGGCTGCCATGCGATCCAGGAATAATCTCCCGGGATGTACAGGAGCACTCCTGCACTATTCCTGCACAGACACAGCCCCTGTATGATAATTACCTCATTTGCTGGTGAAAATCATGCAAATGAGGTGAATTAGTGATCCAGGAAGCAGTCAGATGTCCATGTAGGAATAGTGTAGACTGCAGAAATGTATTTAGCCAGTAGCTGAATACATTTCTGCAAACTACAAAATGAAGGCATAACAGCTCATAAAAACACATGTATTAGAAGGGTGAGGCATGCCAAAGGCCAAATATATGGTCATAGGCATGAAAATTAGTATCAAAATTATAAAAATTAACTTTTTTTGTTGGCCGATTTTGGCCGTTTAAGAGCAGGGCAGTGGTGTGCAAACAGAATCGGCCTGAAATTGTCTCATGTACACAGACAACCTTCTCCTCCTACCATCCGATACTACAACCTGTGAGAGATGCACTTACATAGCCAAACTGGAAGCAAAGCTCTCTCCAGCCAAGATTGTGCTAGACAATCAAGAGGAGAAGGTTAACACCTGCACTACAACTCAATCAACACATAGCCATTCAAAACCCTCACTACCAGCACCCACACATAGCAACACTAAACCCATATATGCAGAGGCCCTTAACATTAACCTGCTCAAGCAACAAGGACCTCTGAAGTTGAAACGCAAGCAAACACCAATCACAACCAAAGTATCACATAGCTCACAGCACCAGTGTGCCCCCCAACAACAGCCCCTAAGGCAAGGCAACGTATCCAACACTTTCGTCATAGGTGACTCTATAGTTAGGCACCTGATGTCCCACTCACAAGGCTGAACAAGGAGAAAATTACAGTCAGCTGCCTGTCGGGTGCCAGGATCCACCACATAATGCATGCACTCAAGCCACTCCACAAGTACAAATATGACTCTGTCATTGTCCATGTTGGAGTAGCTTGAGTGCATGCATTATGTGGCAGATTCTGGCACCCGACAAGCAGGATCCACCACATAATGCATGCATTCAAGCCACTCCGCAGCAAGTACAAATATGACTCTGTCATTGTCCATGTTGGAGTGAATGACTTGAGACGTACCTCCCTGGACTACATGAAAAGAGATGTGGAAGAGCTCTTGGATCATGTGGCTCCAGGCAGATATGACCCTAGCTCTGAGTAGCATCCTGCCTTCGCTCAGACTGATACCACAGTATAAGAACAAAATGATTGACTTCAACAATTGGATAAACTTCTGGTGTCATTCAAAGCGGATCCAGTATCTGTCTGCCTGGGATGACATGATCAACAAACCACGATGTTTTGTCAGAGATGGTCTACACCTGTCGTCCCTGGGATTTAGGTTACTGGCTAAGGCTCATGCCGCCCCTATAGTGCTTTTTTTAGGCAAGGCTCAAAGGACAAAACCACCACCATAACAGGTAAAAGTATACAAAATCTGAAGGTAATGCTACTCAATACTAGAAGTCTAAACCTCAAAATGCACTCTCTCGAGGCACTCCTAAAAATGGAGAACTTCGATATCTGTGCAGTAACTGAGACCTGGTTTAAGGGTCCAGAGAGCACCCCTGAAATACCAGGCTACAACTCTTACCAGACTTTTCAGCCACAAAACCCAGACCGAAACAGAAAAAGTGGAGGAGTCTCCATATTCACCAAGGATATTCACACCTCCATGCTAGTTACCTAACACAATGCATCCAAAATTCTCCAGGTGCAACTAACACTAAGTAAGACTGTAATCCAAACTGTAGCTTGCTACAGATCTCCGAGCATGCCCTAAGATTCTCACTATACCTTTTTAAGCATACTGGAAAATATTAATTTACAACCAAATACCCTAATACTGGGTGATTTCAACTACCCTGCCATTAACTGGGAAATCTACTCATGTACCAACACCTTTGCCCAATGGTTCTTGGAATTCATAAATTCCAATGCCCTGGATCAACTAATGCATAGTCCCACCAGAGGCTCCAATATCCTGGACCTGGTCATTACCAACATGGGAAATTGATGCTCCACACCAGTGGTCACCCCCTCGTTGGTTAGGTCTAACCATAAGCTAATCACCTTTGACATCCACATCCCACCCCCACCCCCCAGTAAGGAAACATCCGTAAAAAACTTCTCCAAGACCAACTTCATGCTACTCAAGTCAGAAGTGACAATCTTCATGACACCCATGCAGATGGGAACTGAATGTTTGACTGTCGAATCCTACACTAAAGCACTGTACGAGCACATCCACTCCTGCATGACTCGTGCCATCCCAAATAGAACCAAAATGCTCTTCTCCAAAAAAAGGAAGCCAATCTGATGGTCCCCTGTCATAAACAAACTATACAACAGAAGGAAGAAACTGTTGCAGAAAAGAGGAAAATCCCAGGATGAAAAAACTCCCCTACCAGTCTCAGTAAGAAGCTGAAATACCTCATAAAATCCTCCAAAGCTAGTTACAAAAATAAAATTGCCAAAGATTCCAAAGACAACCACAAGGCATTCTATAGCTATGTCAATACTCTAAATGGCAATGCTCATATCTGCTTTGAGCTACAACAGAATGGCATTAAATATACTGATACCAAGGACATTGCCAATATCCTGGTAGATTGATTCAGTGCCAGCTTTACCCCCCACCCCATAAAGAGCCCATCTCAATACAGAAATATTGCCAAATTCCAGTAATCATGGCCACACAGGTAAAAAATGCACTCTCCAAATCTAAGAATACAGCATCCATGGGACCAGATGACATCCTGGGCTGTGTACATGAACAACCAAATGAACTGGCACCTCACCTAAGTGTCATGTTTAATTATAACCTTACCTCAGGCTTCATGCCCACTGAGTGGTGCACAGCTACAGTTTTCCCACTCCTCAAGGGGGGAATCCACCTTGGATTCTGGGAACAACTGTCCCATCAGTCTGATGAGCCTGATCTGCAAGGCCATGGAATGTATTATTATTATTATCATGGAAGTTATAAACAAAGACATTGGCAACCTTCAAACACTGGACCCAACCCAGTCTGGGTTCGTGAAGGGCTGATCGTGTCTTGTGAACCTGATCAACTTCTTTGAATCAATCTCCAGAGTCATGGACAAGAGTAAGGCAGTCCACACAACCTATCTGGACCTTGCCAAGGCCTTCAACACCATAATAGATAAACGTACTAAGCTGGGCATAAATCCCTACATCACTCAATGGGTTGCTAACTGGCTTACTGACAGAACCCACACTGTAAAAGTAGCTGATTCTAAATCCAGCTCCAGACAAGTGACAAGTGGAGTACCTCAGGGTTCAGTCCTGGGACTGCTCTTGTTTGGCATCTACTTCTCTGAAGTACAGGCTAACAATGAGGGACTCTGGCTAACAAAGTTTACAGATGACTGCAAACTGGGAGCCATTATTGAATCCCCAAATGATGTGGATATTCTACAAAAGGGTCTTATAGAAACAGATGCCTGGTGCCAGAGCCATGGCCTCAAGCTCAATGCCAAGGCATGTATAGTTATCCCCTTTGGGAAAAAAAGCATGTACTCATGAATTACCACATAGGTGGCAGTGCATTAAATACTGAAAGTGTGATAAGAGACTTAGGAACACAGGTGCACAGTGGTCTCACCTTCAATAACCACATCGCCAGAACAGTCAAGAAATCCTTCTATGTGGCACAACTCATCACTAAGGGATTTTCTTCCAGAAAAAAGAAGGTCATTGTCCCACTGTACTCATGACTCATTAGACTCATCCTAGAGTACAATGACCCATTTGGTATGTACCTCACAAGACATCTGCAACATCTGGAAAGGCCGCAGAAACAACTCACTAAAAGAATCACAGGCCTAAAGCAGATACCCTATGCTGACCGACTAAAAAAACTTCAGCTATAATCTATTGTATATCATCTACTCAGAGGCGATCTCTGCTTAACATACACGGCCATGTCAAACCCAGAGCTGTTGGATATGCTACACTTAAAGAAATCCCAATCTATCAGAGCCACATGCTCCAGGGACCTAAACCTTGTCATCACAATGAACAAAACATGCTGGAGGGATAGGTTCCTGACCCAAAGACTCACCATACTCTGGAATAGACTGCCTATACATGTCAAGCAGAGCTCCTCCTTGGCCTTCTTCAAAAGGACCCTTGATGACTGGATGGGAGAGAGGAAATTTCCCCTGGGGATCATGTCAGTCACCCTGCTAGACAGGGGTCCAGGGAAGTAAATATTGTGAGAAGAAATAGCCAGGGAATTGTTATGCCTAGTCTTGTCTGGGCCCAAGGGCCGATAGCCTAGTACCAACCTATGAACCTATGAACTACACTTTCCATTGCCCTACGTTAGCAAGCCTGCTAATATCATTCAATTTGAAATACACATTTGGAGTAGGGCTAGTCCTATAAGCTCCATGGCGCATGCTATAACTGTGTAATGCTATAGTGTGATGTACTAGTTAGGTAGGAGTTCTAATCACAGCTGTGGCAACTGTGAAACTGTGTGTGTGTGTGTGTGTGTGTGTGTGTGTGTGTGTGTGTGTGTGTGTGTGTGTGTGTGTGTGTGTGTGTGTGTGTGTGTTTGTGTCTGTGTGTGTTTGTGTGTGTAGGTGTCAATGCATTTGAGGCCATTCACAGTCACTACACTTTCCTTTGCCCTACTTTAGCAAGCCTGCTGATGTCATGTACCTTGAAATACACCTCTGGAGTAGGGCTAGTTCTATAACCTAAGTGGTGTGTGCTATAACTGCATAATGCTATAGTGTGATGTACTAGTTAGGTAGGAGAACTAATCACGGACATGACAACTGTGAAACACTGTGTGTGTAGGGTTCAGTGCTTTTGAGGCCATTCACTGATGTCATTCACCTTGAAATACACTTTTGGAGTAAGGCTAGCCCTATAAGCTTCATGGTGCATGCTATAACTACAGAATTCTATAGTGTGTTGTACTAGTTAGGTAGGAGTTCTAATCCCAGACATGGTAACTATGAAACTCTGTGTGTTTGTTTGTGTGTGGAGGGATCAATACTTTTGAGGCCATTCACAATCACTACACCTTTCATTGCCCTACTTTAGCAAGGCTGCTGGTGTCATCTACCTTGAAATATACCTTTGGAGAAAGGCTAGCCCTATGAGCTCCATGGTGCGTGCCATAAATATGTAGCAATGTAGTAGCAGTAACTACACAGCTATGGGTTTGAATCCCATTTGTGGCATTTATTTGTTTGTCTACCTCAAAGTTTTTGTCCCTATTTCCAGCCTGTACACATCTCCAAGCCTGACTTTTGCAGTCCTGCAGATATCACTCACCTTACAAGTATCTGTTGTGAAGCCTATACCATGTTAGGTCAGTGGTGCATGTGGTAAATGTGTAACATGGTGGTCCATAAATGTTGTTAGAAAGAGGTTTGAACCTTACCCCTGCAAAAGTAAATGTGTAATTAGGGTGAATTTATTTTTGGGATCTCTCAACCACTACATCACCCAATGCCAGTTTTTATAAGGGCTGATGATGTTCCTCACCTTAGAAGTTCCTTGGGGTAACATCCATCCAATAAGCTCCATGGCATGTGTGATACATGTGGTACACTGTAGTAGCAATGCATAGCTAGGTAGAGGGTTGAATCTCAGTACTGGCAAGTGTTTTTGTGTGTATATACATCACAATATCCACCTTGCAAGAACAACAGATGTCAAACAGCAGAGAGGCTGGTGTAGGCAATCCATACCTCTACATGTGATATTATGGATTGGTGAACAATATAGGCAACCCTTGTATTACCCAAAAAACACTCTCCACCTATGTCTCATACACAAACACACTTGGCTAGGCAACAACCACTATATTGGTATTGCCCACAGATAGTAACCACAGTGTGATTGCAGTGCACTACAGATGACATGGCCCCCTGTTCCATCCCTACAATAGGCAAATAATTGCTTACAGTGGTCCTTTGCTATGTTCCCCACTGGATGCCTACAACAACTGTAGAGTCTGCAAATGTAACCCACAAAGGGAATACCATGCCTTATACACATGCCCTGTATGGACAGACACCATTAACACCAGTGAATACCTGTATCATGCTATCAATGTAGGTGCAGGCACGACCTCAGTTCCATAGCCAGTTCTTACCACATGAGGTCAGGAATGCCACATCAGATGATAGCAATCTGTCCATACAACATGCAACAGAGAACCCAGGTGCACTTCCACATGTCACAGAACATGCATGTGGGACATGTGCACACCCCAGACACTGTCCATGTTATAGACTATAGAACACATACATGGAAAGTATTGTGCAGCACTGGCCACCCAAAATAGTAACCCAGATGAATGGATGGTGAATACAATGCCCACCTGTGTGGGCCAGGCCAAAGACTACACCACACTGAAGACCATTGTCATGTGGTCTGATGCCAAGGTATGCCCTTTGCCTACCTTTTACAGCCTTCTGGCAGAGTCAACTACTACACACCTGTGAAGCAATGAACCCATGCATGTCAGTACTGGTAAATGTATGTGTGTGTGTGTGTGTGTGTGTGTGTGTGTGTGTGTGTGTGTGTGTGTGTGTGTGTGTGTGTGTGTAGATTAATGATTTTGAAGCCAGTCACACTCACTACACCGCCCATTGCCCTACTATAGCATGCCTTCTGATGTCAGTCACCTTGAAATACCCTTTGACCAAATATCAGCCTGATAAGCTCTGTGGCACATGTGATACCTGTGTAATACTGTAGTGTAGCAGGAGTTCTAATCTTAACCCTGCCAACTGTGATAATGTGTGTGAGTCCCTGAGAGAGTGTGGTTGTGTCTTCCTTGACAACTGCTTTTGTGGACAGTCACATGTACTACACATGTACTACATGTACTACACTTACCTTATCCCTCCTTTATCACTGTTGCTGATGTCACTCACCTTCAAAGCTTCCTTTGGACAATTCTCCAACATATAAGTTCTGTGGTGAGTGCAATAACTGTGTACCAATGTGATAAGCAATCCATAGCCAGGCAGGGGCTTGAAATGCAGTCCTGGTAAGTGTGTGTTTGTGTGTATTATCAGTGCCATGTTGGGGTAATTGTGTAATGACAGGGTCCATTGCAGTGTAGATTTTGTCACATCATCATATTGAGGAGCTAGATGTCCCATTGTCAACATTACAAGGCCAACATTTTTCAAACATTGTAGAGATTCTAGTCGACAATCCTCAGCTATAAATGTGTACAGCCATGTGCGATTACCATGTGACAGTATGGATTAGTACACAATATAGGCAAAAGTCATAATGTCCAGATATCACTCTCCACCCATGGATCAGACACAAACATGCTTAGCTCTTACCCTCCTACCCCCTTTCTTTCTTACTTTGTCTCTGTCTATCTCTCTCACTCCCGGTCTGGTGGATGTGGAAAAGTACACCTTTTGCTTAGGCAGCACCATGTGTTTTGTAAGTGATGCTCATGATCAGCTGATGGCCTGTGCACAAATTGCAGTACCCCACTAGCTGATTGCATGTGGAGCAGCTGTGGTATCATTCCTATAGCCAATTGCATGGAAACACACTCCTATAACTAAGAACATCATGTGGGTGTTGGCCTTTTCATTCACTGTGAGCAAGACTTCATGTGGGTGTTTGACAAACAGCATCACAGAGGGTAGTTGGATATACCTCTTACAACATACACTGTGGAGACAGGCCAACACACAGGAGGGGGTGTTCCAGACATGAGGACAGAATGTAAATATTGCTCTTCTACATTTGAAGTAATGTTGGTTTAAAAGGGTTTGTGTGAATATGGCTGGTCTACATGATTTAATATCAGTCATGACAGTGCTATGTGGTTGGGGAAACTCCCACCTGTAGGGCTATGTGCAGACTGGCCAGTGTTTGGAGTCTTACATGTGTTGTGTTACTCACACATTTCCTATCTTTAGAAATGCAGTAGCACACTCTGAGGATTGCAGTACATGGTGACAGCCATGTGAGTTACTGACTTCATATCTCTCAGTAGACATATGTCGCAACAAACCCTATTACACCAGTAAATGTATGGGTTTATCACAGCAATATGTCAATATTGGCCTTGTGTTAGTGCCTCCAGCCACAACTCTGTCAACCTTTGTACATATGTCATGCAGTAAGAGGTGCATATGTTCAGTACATCATTATTTACTGACATCATACCTTTTAACAAGCCAGTGAGATACCAGACTGCTATGTATAGTAGGCCTCATATCTGAGGACAAAACCTGAATATTCTGTTGTAGTGTGTACAGTAGTGAGGTCTGTGTACTTATGGTGATTGTCAACAGAGTGTGTAATGTGAATATGTACCTTGGCCTCTGTACAGACTGTCGTAGATGTCATTGTTCTTGGTCTTGTGCTATGTGATTTTGCATGCTGCTGCAGTGTATGGTACCCTATTGGCGTACATGTTTGTAGGGCCAGACCAACACATGACCCATACCACAGTCAGGCATTGGGATACACTGTGTATTGGCCCAGTATATGTAGGGTTGGTGTGTGAATGCCACATATGAGGATGGTGTTGTTCACATAGTCCATGTTCAGACTGGTTGTGGGTATGCAGTTTCACACAGGTGTCTGTTACTCCATGCTGTTACATGCCTGTAGAACCTGCTTTATTTGCAGGTACATGTGTATTCCCCCATAAGAATATAGGCCATTGTTGTGGCAGTCTGCCTGTGGTTTGCACAGTGCTTTGTAACATGCCTAGCAGCTCAGTGTATTTACCCAGTGTGATGTTATGTCCAGATATTTGTCACATGTACTGTTGCCATGCCACCATGACTGTTGTGTATTTCTGACAAAGCAGTGGGATGCTGTACCATTGTATTTCACTAACTAATGGGTAGTATGTGGGCTTGTGAACTCTGCTCCTCCGGTTATTATGTGTCAGGACAGACAGATGTGTGTGAATGAATAAACTGTGTGAGCTTATCTATTCCAGTATTTTTATGATATCCCCATTTACATGGCTGTAAACATCCACTTTGTCAGACTTGGTCCACACGTCTTGCACTAAGGGGTGCTGTGTATACCTCTGGACTGACCATAGTGTGTCAGACTGTCCACATTTATTGGTCATATATCTGCTGTATTCCACAGGATCATTACTGTGATTTGTGTGGTAATGTACTATGATGATCGTATGATGTCTGTCAGTATATGATGGCGTACATGTCAATATCAGATGTGACTTCCCACACAACATTTCTGTTAAGACAACCCCTGTTACAGTAGCAAAAGTTTACATGTATACCTGCAATACTTACATGACATCCCCTTGCACTAAGAGGTTGCGACTATTGGTGCTGAGGTATGACTCCACTACATGTTATAGACATATGTTATACATATATATGTGTATATATATGTATATATCTATATATATATATATATATATATATATATATATATATATATGTGTATATATATATCTATATATATATATATATATATATATATATATATATATATATATATATATATATATATGTGTGTGTGTGTGTGTGTGTGTGTATACATATATATACCCAGCAGTCTATGCAGTTAACTGCACAGTAAATTAGAAGGGGGTTCAGACTGTCATGTCTGCAGGCACATACGTGACGTGGACGGCTGGATTGCTACTGATTGGTTCTTGCTCTCTTCTCAAAAAAGAGAGCAAGAAACAATCAGTAGCACTAAGCACAATACTTGTCTTTACTTGTGTGTTACGGAGGATAGTTGATACTGTTGGTGAAAGTAAAGTTAACAACTTTGTTTTTTTGGCTTGCTTGCCTTTTGCCTTGCTCGCTGGCCATCTTATGAGCAGCTGCAGTCATCAGTGATCACCGAATCAGAGAGGAAAAGAAAGAGTCCCTTAATCCTTTCTTCGTGAAGATAAACTGTGGTAGGTGCCAGACTCGGCTATGTACAGTATCACAAAAGACACGATATGGCACTGTAAGACATAGGTCCAATGCCAAAAGGTTACCAAGGCAGGAGACAAAGAGAAAGGCAGCTTTGGTGCCTTCACATATTATTATTATACAACCATTTCAGAGGTCCATGTATATTGAGGGGTCTCTTACTACACCAAGCACCACAGATCACAGGTGTAGCTTGGAGATCATGGATTATGGTACTAGGTTTCATAAGACCTGAGCTTTGCCTTCTCCTGAGGCAGAAAGTTGGTGGGGGGGGTGCTCTAATTAGATATTTTCATTAAGGTAGCTTTTCCACTGGTGATGGTAATGGATGGAGGAGCTATCTTTATGTCAAGGCTACTGACCTGTTTGTCAATGCACTGTGGGGTAAAGCAGGTGTGTGTGTGTGTGTGTGTGTGTGTGTGTGTGTGTGTGTGTGTGTGTGTGTGTGTGTGTGTGTGTGTGTGTGTGTGTGTGTGTGTGTGTGTGTGTGTGTGTGTGTGTGTGTGTATGTATGAAACATTTTAAGGGGAGATGCGTCTAGGTAACAAAATGTTTTTTAAGGTAGCTTTTATCTGCATAATTTGAAAAACATAAAAATCAAAAAATAAATCAACCATCAAGAACACACTGAAACTTTTAATAACATCATTGTAAGCACTTGTATCTCTGAGAATTCATCAGATTGAAGTACACACTTAACTCAAACTATTTAAATAATTACCGAAACATATGATACATCACATGACTAATGTCTCAACTGATTCTTTTTAAATATGCTTTAAAACTCTCACAATCATTAATACCAGGATAATATCATGCATGTAAAACCACTTGCCAATAATGCTCACAAAAAACTGACATACTTATAATTCATTTTAAGCTAGAAATATGCTGTTTTCCAGCTTTTTCCACATACAAGCTTTGTTCCTCCATTGTGTCCATGTGTAAGGCAATTTTCTCGCTCTTCTCTGCATTTGAATTGCTTAAAGTGAAATATTCCCTCCTGCTCTAACTCTATGCAGGATGTGTTAAAAAGACAGAATGCTGACAGATGTGTGAGAAGCAGTGCTGCTACCACTGGTTCAGAACTTGAAGATTCTCAGCTGGTGTTCGTGTTGGACTGCTAGTATATGAACAAAACCCTGCAGAAATCACATGCCCTAAGGCCCCCCTCTCTCCGGCTCTTTTTCCCTGCTGTTTAAACTCTGCATTACTGGAGCTCTCCCCTTGAAAACTCGGGACTCATTACCTGTTACTGCTAATCATGAGTTATAGCTGCCATGATCTTTGACCATGAAGTCTGGAACAGCACAGATGGAGCTTAGATGGAGTGTACCCACATAGACCCTGCTGACAGGAGGGCATCACACTGGCAGTACATTATCTGCTTCCAAGTATGTCTAATCTAATTGCATGTTTTTTTTCCCTTTTATTTTTATTTTTTTTATCTGATCTAAATTTTAGAGTTGGAATAATAAGAGAGATGTCTATATTGATTAGTTTGCAGACTCCACCTTTTTAGATATAGGCCTCATTTTTTTTAGGATATGCATGGTTTCTTCAAGTTTGAAAGTAAGTTCTCAATGCATGTCATTTACATGCATCTTTCTTAATTCACAGTGGTATCTGTGAGCATTTATCACACTGGCAAGTTCACCTGTTTGGTTAGTGTATAGAACTAACTGCATGTTAACATGTTACTTCATTTGTATTTCATTCCACATTTTCAGTCTTGTTTTCACTCTGTTAATTCAGTCGAATAAGTTTTGTAATTTAATTTGCCTAGTTGGAAAAAATCTACCAGTCGAAAATGTTTCTTTCCATTCACATTAAGTGGCTGTTTATACAACAAGCCATATCGAGTTAGAACGCAAAAAGTTATCTGAAATTGCACACAGTTTCTTCATTATTAGTCGAAGAAAAAAGCTAAATAAATCAGTATACTCTAACCTGTCATAATTTGATTTGATGATAGTCCATGTTTTCTTAAGTGAGAACAGGAACTGTGTTTTAATACCACTTTTCTGTTTTTGTTTTGACTTGCTGGACAGTATTACCAGACTTGTTTTTTTTTTTTGTTCTCTTACAGTTGTTGAACTGTATCATTTTGCTTAAGAGGATAAATCTTCTTACATTGACTCTGTTTGCATGCATTATACTGTGGCGTACCTGTACAGGTGTGCATGGTAATGTTCTAAGTCCATTGTTCCAGTTTGTATACACTCAATGTCACCATCCTTTCTTTGCCTTTTGGCCTGCATCAAAACTGAAACAGTCCTTGTAGCAGCCCAGCTGCTCACCAAAACTGAATAAATAAGTAAAAAAGGCAAGGGTCTTTGTAGCTACCTTAATACTGGAAAGTTGAAGATTTTCTCGCAGAGTTGCTGAAGTCATTTTTAGAAGGTCATACTGTGCATGTTTGCTCAGATTCACAAAGTACTTGCTGTGCCTGACCAGTGGCTGTGGTGTGGACCTTTTTGGAAGACTGTCTGGAATTTTCTGTGATGACAGGGAGATGAAAGGTAGCATTTAGCCAGGAGAGCAAACTGTTTAAGCCCCTGAAATCTGTAGGACCATCCTGAGTATGAGCCATGTTCTGAGCATGCCATGTGAAACTGTTAAAGCACTTAGATTATACAATCTCTGTATAAAAGTCTTTATTAAAAAGAAAATCCTGCCATGCTTGACTGATTGACTAATATGCTTATTTGGTATACCCCTGTAAGACTGCTGAGGTACATATATCAACTTTAATCTCTTAATGTTTAAATCTAATGCTAAAATTGGTGATAGAGCACCTCTTCTCCACCACATACTGTAGTTATCCTCTTAAACATATGAGTCTGAGATGTATGTTCCAAGTCTTCTTGGACATTTTGAGAACACCAACATGCTTTTTTTTCTTTCAGTATTTATATAATATGTGAAATAACAGAAACTATATAAATTCTAGAACAATTTTTTTTATTTTGACAAATAAAAAAATGAAGTGTAGTCCTTTGCATTGCTTGTGTTTGGTTTGTCCTGCAAAATCTTATGTCTCTATATAAAAAAAAAAAGTGCTACTTTAGTCACCTGAAAAGAAGGCAGCCCTAGTAAAAACAATAGATGCAGTGAGAATACTGAAGAATTTGGTCATTGCTAAAGGTAAGAAAACTGACCCTGTTTTTTTAACCTACTCATGGACCTCTAAAAATCCTGATAGAAAGACCTTGAATAAGCTCGTGTATTTGTGCTTTTCCCTGCTTGCATTCATTCTTGGACATTTTTAAATAGGTGAAATTCTTGGTCTAATTAGGGTTTGTCAGCATTGTTCCATGATTTTTATGCTTTTTGTGGACTCCACTTTCTCTCACAAATGGAACAACTTTAAAATGTTATTGTAATGCAGATAACTGGAAGACAGTCAACCTTAGCCATGTAGTAACACAGCTGTCACTGAAAGAGGCACAGCTGAGTGTCAGTCATTACACTAATGAAACACTAGTTAAATGTTAGAATGTTAACAGGCTATTCACCAGCATGGCTGCTGGGATCTCTGGTATCTGCAACAAAATTAATTCATGATCCCATCTGAAAAAAATTAAAAAAAATGACTGTACTAACTTAGCAAGTATATCAAGTGTTTAATAAAAGCCCTCAGGATAGTTATACCGTAACCACTCATATCTCTTATTACGTATCAGCCCAAGGTATTTGGTCTTGCATGACTCATTTATTGCATTTATTTTTCCTCAGCCTCATCATGCAGTGTATATTTTATAATTACTGGAACATAATCATGTAAATCTTGTAACTTGAAACTCATGCTGTGTCATCATACCTCCCAACCATCCTGAATTACTTGTTTTTTACCAAGTTTTGGGGTCCAAATAATGAGGTGCCACTATTCCTGAGTGGCACCCCTATGTTTCTTATTTTTTTCACTGTGTTTTAGTAGTTCGTGCTGTTTCAGCTGACATCATAATGTGCACAATAATGTTAGCACCATCAGTGCTACCAGCCTTTCAGAATTGAGCTCTGCACACATTTCTGGTTGGGAGTTCAAGGGCTGTTCAAATGCTGCAAGCAGGAATAGTTATCGTCGAATCCGATAATGGCATTTTGATTTATGGCTGGCTGAATGACAAAGAACTATACTGGACATTTTGGATATCATGACTGGTAAAGTGTGTGGGTCTGTGTACAATGCCCCAGCTGACTATAACTGGTGGCTAGAGAGTAACTCAGACTCAAACCCTCAACCTTGGGTCCAGGTAGCAAGAGCCTGAATTCCCTAACTACCACCACTTGTGAAAAGCATTCAGATTTTTGCCTCATATTTATGTTCTGTTCTGTACCTCATAAAATCTGTGGTTTTCTAGATTTTGAATTCACTAAATAATGACAGACATTTGAATTTCAGACTTCATATTTTTCAGAAAGTACATGGTAACATGAAACATTTTATTCTAGCAATTTTCTAAGTGTATAAGATCAATGTTTGAAATTTGTCCCTATTTTTGGGGCTGTATTCCCCCGTTATTGGCTTTTTGCAGTTTTTTTGTGCTAAGAGGTTGAGAGCTATTGTGAGAACTGATGTCACTAAATATGTCTGGGGGCTGTATTCCCCCATTATTGGTTTTGTCCAGGTGTTTTGTGCTAAGACGTTGAGAGCTATGGTGAGAAATGAATTCACTAAATGATAGCCATTTAAGTTTCAGTCTTCCTGTCTTTCAAGAAACAGCTGATTTGACATAGTGGTATGTTGCTCTGACTATAGTACACAGGGTCCTGGGTTCAAGACTTGGCAGTGAAATGGAAACACAGCATTTTATTCTAGCAACTTTCCAAAGTTATACAAGCAATGCTTAAAATGTGTCCCTGGTTTTTGGGCTTTTGCCCCCCAATAAATTTTGGATTTTTCCAGATTTCTTGTGGTCATGTGCTGCAAAGTTGAGAGATACAGTTGAGTGTCGAGTGGATTTTACAAAGCGCTAAGAGCTTCAGGAGAAGAGAAGTTTATTGCTGCTTATGCTGAGTCTGATTGCATTGTCAATAGCACAGCAGGTAGTGTACTTGCTTTTGATGCAGAAGGCTGTGGGTTTTACTCCCACAGTATATAGATGCATTGCTGATACTGTACTATGTTGTACTTATAAAGGGGGTAGATGCTGCAGTCCTGAGAATGCCCTCTTTGGTGGAGATAGCTAATAAATATCAACCTGTTATCAGTTTGCTATCCATTCCCTATTGCAATATTACTAACTTATCATTTTTTTTAATGTGACATGGGTTATTCCTCAAGGACAACAGACACTTTATTTGTAGATGAAACAATGAAATATAAAGTTATTTGCTAGCAGCATTCTCTTCGTTAGTTACAGATCTGTAATGTGGAATTATTTAGATGACTTTTACTTCTGCAGAGATTGTGCATATTTACTGATACTGGTGGATTGTAGAAGTTTGAGTAGACTTTTATGATGGAAATGTTCTGAACTGGGCAGTTTTGTCATTACTGGTGCATGCGATTTGTTTCATTGTTTACTGGAAAAATGTTCAAAACAATAAATTTAAAACACCCTCTAACAACTGTACTGTATTATACAAGGAATATAATTTAATACAATCAGGAAGGTGTATCAAAGAGCACATGTATGTTTCATGTGCAAGGGGCCGATGATTTGAAAATAGCCCGTAGTTAATCTTCATCTGCCACTGGCCAAATGTATTTTCTTTGAATGTGGGTTTCAATGCTGTTTCAATGAATGTGAGTTTCAAGGGTAGAGAAGTTTTAATGCTAAGTCTATTTTCATTGTGAGACTGCATTGCTTTGTTTAGCAGATATCTATTAGTGTTTGTGCTGTAATATGTAAAATAAATCTTTAAAAAAAAATCCAAATCATCATAGAAGTAAAGCACTATGCATATTACAGTGATTATGGTAAATGGGGTAAAATAGCCAAGTAATTGGATATTGGAATGGCTGCAGCAGGGAGGCCCCATTCGACCATGAGTTTGTGAGGGGGGAAAGTCAGCAAACTCAAAGACAGCCCTGGCTGAACTATACCTCTCCACTGTCCAGATTTTTGCAGAATGAATAGATTTTTGCTTTTTATTTTTGGTTTGTTCCTCATAAAATGTGTGGTTTTCTAGCAAATCATTTAGGAATAAAGTCACTAAATAATGACAGACATTGCGTTTCAGACTTCATACCGTTCAGAAAAATGCATGCTAAAGCAAGACCCATTCTGTCAACTAAGTTTATACAAGAGCAATATTTGGTAGTTTCTGTATGTTCCTGCAATATATTTGGCCTTGTCCAGATTTCCTACGTTAAGAGGTTGAGAGGTAAATGCGAATAAATTGCTTTATAGAATTAGGTATATCCAAACCTCTCAACTGTCTCTGACTTTAGCTCAAAATGTTGCTCTTCCCCTAATAATCCCTTTGCAGACTAGCAATTTTGGAAGACAATGCGGAGAATTTACAATTAATAATTGTAGTTATCAGAGTTATAGATTACTTTTATTTCAGAAATGCATGTAGATTCTCTTATTTTGTCAGCTGCTCAACTTAACAGTACTAATATTAAAACAGTGTCCCTTCTTTGACAGGTTCCCAGCTGTATTGTGTGGCAATTTTATATTTTTGCATTACATTTTTGGTCCATTTTCATACAGTTGTGGTTTTCTGGCAGATTAGTGGAAAATCATTAAAGATTGAAGTTAGAAAATAATGAGAGATATTTGAGTTTCAGATTTCATACCCTTCAGAAAAAAACAAACATACTAATGCAAGACCTACTATTCTATTATCTTTCTAAGTTTATAAGAGCAATATTTAAAACTTGTCCTTATTTTTGGGCCTTTTGTCCCACTTCTGTTTATGGCTTTGTCCAAATTTCTTGCTCTGAGGGTGAGAGGTATGACAAATGTGTCAGAGCCATCACCATCAGCCAGCAACATTTCAAATTGTGACATGCTTGTTGCAACCCACTCCCCCATGTAGTGACTCTGGATATGTCCAAGCAAGACAAGGATCAGTTATGCAGTGTAAGTGTGCAGAGTATCCCCCCATCAAAGGTAGACAGAAGTAGTACAGTGGCTTTTCATCTGTCCTTGATTTTGCATAATGTTCTGTTTTTCTGTCATATTTTTATGCTGTTGATTTATGCTTCTTATTATTCAGAAAATGCATATTGTTGCAGTCGCTGTTGCTCTGTGTTTAAGTAGTAATGCTTTAGTGACCATCAGGTAAGCTTGTCTGAGATTGTAAGATGCAAGTAAGCTTTAATAAACATACTGTTAAAGAATTACCAACATTGAAAGCCTTTTTATTGTTGCCATGCAGGGAATATTTGCATAACTAGATAACGTATAAGCCTTAGGTATTGAAATGCATGTGACAGTATTTGTAATAAAGGACAGGATTACAGTATTTTCAGAAGCTCATTACATTTGTTGGAGACTTGCAGTCATCTTTGTAGGCTTTACCCATAAACTAAACAAAATGCCAATCTAAAACAGTCCATAACCTGTGCAGTAATCCTTTAAGCAATTTATCGTGAGCTTGTTTCTTGTTTTCTGTTCATTTTTTACTTTGATCATGTTTTTCCCATGAAACAAGTAGATAGCTGTTGTCAGGCAGCAGGTCTTTTTTGGATAAGAAACATTTTTACAATTGGAGGTATCACAGAGATTGCTACTTTCAGCATGTTACTTAGTACTTTTATAAAGCTGAATATAAATTATAATTAGAACTGCAGTGCAAGGAGAAGTAGTTTGAGTTGAGTGCTGCTTGTTTTTTTTTAAACTTTATTTTGACTGGCATTCCAGTAATGTATTTAAAAAGTAATTCATTTTTTCATGTCTCACAATCTTTTTGTTTCCATCTAGATGTTAAGTAAGCTGTCATGTAGCCAATGCATTGAAACATTTTTTTTCTTCTACACTTCATTTTGTCTTGATTGGACTCTCATAATGATGGTTTGGCACCCAGGGCAGCGTATTTAATTAAAGTTTCAGGTTTTTGTGGTTTTAAGCTTAGCTCCGCCCCTTTCTAGCTGACCACACCCTCTCCATTGCCCCTCCCCCATTCAACTGTCCCCTACAGCCTCTCTTTGATTTTAAGTCACCAGCCACCACTGCATGTACCTTGTTACACTCTTCACCTTATGGGCTACCTGAAGCTTGTAGTACCAGCACAACACTATTGTATAAATGGGTTGATAGGCATGGGTTACCTCTGAGTTCTGGTAAGTGTGTGTATGCCTGCAAATGTGTATATTTGTAGGATACATCATTCTGAGGCCGCATTCTCCTAATACATCTTTCCACACAGTATTAGGGATAGTGATGTTGCTGACCATATGAGAGCCATGACAATGCATAACCCTACTATCCCTGTGGCATGTGCAATAGATGCATATCCCTGTAGTAGCACTCTTGAGCTAGACAAGGGGTTGTATTACAGTTCTGGTCAATGTGTGATGGTGGGTATGTCAGAGTATTATCATGGGTTTCAGTGAGTAAAATATCCAATGTGGGGTGTGGTTGCCGGGTATACTGTCTTTACACCCCATGGTACCTCCAGTACATGTCCCATGTTCCACTGTATGGGGACCACTGTCACCATCAACCATACAGGTAACTGAAAACACTATCCAGCCCAGTGATGCATGTGCTCTGTAACAGAATGGCCACACTGACAAGATAGTTAGCACTGATAAGCTCAGGTCTCTCAGATTTGTGTATGACAGTTATGTGTTTGTCAATGTGTATATGAAAGTATGTCACACTATGTATTGTTCATAAACAACCAGTACACATCCCCCATTACCATACTGTACAGGGCCTAATGATGTTTTTCAATTAACATGTCACCTGGAACACTCCTCATCCTAAAAGCTGTGTGGTGTGGGGAATTAAGGTCACACACATCAGTAGCATTATATACATAGGTAGGGGTCCTAGTCTCAGTGTTGCCAAGTAAGAGTGTGTGTGCATGTGAAGGGATCTACTTCAGTTTGTAGAATATACATGTCCCAGGAGGTCATCTGCCTGAGAACTGCCTGGCAAATGCTAACATTTCACAGGTATCTTCCTGTGGAAATTCATTCCATCACAACTAGTGGTGGATGTGTAAATGCCCTCTTCCCCACACTATATAGCTTTACAGCGATACTGGGGTTGGTATATATAGCTGGGTGTGGATCTTGTGGACACAGCCACCATCATTGCAGTTATTATTGAGTGTATCCCCCTGCTGAGTTGGCTGTAATATTGTACAGTTCATGTTCATAGGTTCATAGGTTTATAGGTTGGTACTAGTCTACCGGCCCTAGGGCCAATGCAAGCCGAGCCATAACAATTCCCTGGATATTTCTTCCCACAATATTTACTTCTCTGGACCCCTGTCCAGCAGGGTGACTGACATGATCCCCGTGGTGAATTTCCTATCTCCCATCCAATCATCAAGGTTCCTTTTAAAGAGTGCCAATGAGGCGCTCTGCTTGACATGTATGGGCAGTCTATTCCAAAGTATGGGGAGTCTCTGGGTCAGGAACCTATCCCTCCAGCATGTTTTGTTCATTGTGATGACAAGGTTTAGATCCCTGGAGTGTGTGGCTCTGAGGGATTTGGATTTCTTTAAGTGGAGCATATCCAACAGCTCAGGGTTTGACATGGCCTTGTATGTTAAGCAGAGATCACCTCTGAGTAGACAATATGCCACACAGTATAGCTGGAGTTTTTTAGATGGTCAGCATATGACATCTGCTTTAGGCATGGGATTCTTTTAGTGAGGTATTTCTGTGACCTTTCCAGCTGTTGCAGATGTCTTGTGAGGTACATACCAAATGGGGCATTATACTCTATAATGGGTCTAATGAGGAATGAGTACAGTGGGACAATGACCTCCCTTTTTCTGGATGAAAAGCCCTTAGTGATGAGGTGTGCCACATAGAAGGATTTCCTGACTGTTGTGGTGATGTGGTTATTGAAAGTGAGACCACTGTCCACCTGTGTCCCTAAGACTCTCATCACACTTTTGATGTTTAGTGTCCTGCCACCTATGTGGTAATTCATGGGTACATGTTTTTTCCAAAGGGGATAACTATACATTTCTTGGCATTAAGCTTGACCCCATGGCTCTGGCACCAGACATCTGTTGCTGTAAGGTCCTTTTGTAGAATATCCACATCATTTGGGGATTCAGTAATGACTCCCAGTTTGCAGTCATCTGTGAACTTTGTTAGCCAGATTTCCTTAGTGATGGCCTGTACTTCAGAGAAGTAGATGCCAAACAAGAGTGGTCCCAGGACTGAACCCTGAGGTACTCCACTTGTCACTTGTCTGGAGCTGGATTTGGAGTCGGCTACTTTTGCGGTCTGGGTTCTGTCAGTAAGCCAGTTGGCAACCCATCGAGTGATGTAGGGATTTATGCCCAGCTTAGTAAGTTTATCCATGATTCCAGAGTGGGGGGATGGTATTGAAGGCCTTGGCAAGGTCCATATAGGCTGTGTGGACTGCCTTACCCTCATCCACAGCTCTGTAGACTGATTCCAAGAAGTCAGTCAGATTCAGGAGACAAGATCGGCCCTTCACAAACCCAAACTGGGTGAGGTCCAGTGTTTGAAGGTTGCCAATGTCTTTGTTTATAAGTTCCATGATAATGCGTTCCATGCCCTTGCAGATCAGGCTTGTCAGACTGATGGGATGGTAGTTCCTGGGATCCAAGGCAGATCCTCCCTTGTGGAGCAGGATAACTGTAGCTGTATGCGCCACTCAGTGGGCACAAAGCTTCAGGTGAGGCTATGATTAAACATGACACTTAGGTGAGGTGCCAGTTCATTTTGTAGTTCATGTAGTACACAGTCTGGGATGTCATCTGGTCCCATGGATGCTGTATTCTAAGTAGTTGTCAATCACACTATCTGCGGTTCTACACCACCTCACACCATCCAAAGGGTAGGGCTGTGCCACCCACACCAGCACACCTATGTTTGCCAAGTTGAGGCTTGCACTACATTGGGGAAGGGGACATATACCCTGCCAGTACCATCCTCAATGATATTAAACTAGCAGCTTATTTCCCAATGTGTTGTTGTGCCTATTCTGTCTTGGTGGAATTACATAGGCTAAAATGGGTTCCTTGTAAAAGTGCATACAGCCATGTGTACAGTATTCTCTGTGTATTGCATCAACAGCAAAGTCTCTGTGTGTGTTACACACAAACATGTGGTGTGTACCACTCAGTACACTTATCATTGTCCACTGTAGAAGGGCTGTTGACATCAGCCACCATGCATTCACCTGTATACACCCCCAGACCTATCAGGTATATGGCACATGCAGTAACTGTTATACAGACCTGTAACATGTGTTCAGTTGTACCCAGGATATGGCAGTGTCAAGGTGTCACTACAGTGCCATAACCCTTGTAAGAAACAACAGCAGACCAACATCCTGCTGAACCATGGACACCTACAACACAAACAGAATACATTATGGAGACCACAATCACTCAGTATTAATAATAGCTATGGACAGCTACACATCCTGACATGTAAGTATTAAACTTTAGTGCTGAAAACATGTTACACAGGATTACATTGATACACCGTAGTACAGTTACCCTGTGCATCAGAACCATATTAGCCTGTCCCTGAATTGATGTTATGGATGACAGGGATGTGGCACAGGTATCATCATAAGCACAGGGTGTGTTGTTGGTTTGCCAGAGACCTAGGATGAGCCATACATTTGACATCATGTGTGTGTTAGGGGGTTGCATTATTAATTGGGCTGTTGTGATGTGGTGTGTGTAGGTATGGGGATCCCTAGCTGTGTTGGTGATGTGTGTGTGTGTGTATGCATGAACACAGTTCTACCATGTGTCTCCCCTATACAGG
This sequence comes from Protopterus annectens, assembly GCF_019279795.1. Lineage (NCBI taxonomy): Eukaryota > Metazoa > Chordata > Ceratodontiformes > Protopteridae > Protopterus > Protopterus annectens. The sequence continues at coordinate 283,602,167 of NC_056733.1, forward strand.
GGTTTGTTGGACAGCTGCAGACCATACCTGGCAGGGTATGCAGTTCACCGTGTCTGGCCACAGACACAAGAACTGTGCCTGCCAGGAGTTCCACAGGCACCACCAGGTACAAGCCATGATATGGTACTCTCCCTTGATGAAGACATGTCCATTGGATCCGGGTCCCTCTTGGGACTGGCCAGGGCCACATGCATGTGGCCTGCTGTGTTGTGGTGTGGCCAGCACCCTCCCTGCAGTGCTGGGGCTGGTACTGCAACTATGGGAGGGGCTCTGACTTCTTGCATGTCCACATCAACCTCCAGCTATTGGTGTTCCTGGGCTACTTCCATGTGGCCGTCGCACTACTCCCACCATATGCTCAAGCACAGACATTCCACGGTCGAGGATTCCCATCACCTCACCCAACCATCTATCCATGACCTCTGCAAAATAATGGTGGGCACCTGCATGATCACGGATGGTGTCAATAACAGTGGAATGAGTAGCCATCTGCAGCCTCGGCCCCTGTCTGGTATAACGTTTCATACATGCCTGCACCTCCATGATGGCCTGAAACATGCATCTTGTGACACCAGATGTGGCAGTTCTGCCATGGGCATGATGACTAGCAGCTGTCCTATGAGCACCCCTGTACATCTGACTGTGTGGTACCCCACCAGGCATCTGGCTATGGCTGCTGTGTCCAGACACATGTGCCACAGACAGCACACTGTCCTGTCCCATGCCACCACCTGCCAACTGTCCCTCATCTATAGCCACTAATGATGGGGTATGTATAGGCAATGTAATTGTGTGCAGAGATGGGGTGGATAAAAGTTGGGTATCAAACGGTGATGCAGCTTCAGCCCCTAAAAACCCTGCCTGTGCCTCAACACACCTATCTTCATTATCAGTGTCTGTATGGACACTAACATCAGTTTGGCTGCAGGAAGCACCATGACCCAACTCGCCACCTGTGAGGTGAAAACAAGAAACCCCCTTTAAGACCTGTTTGTCATTGATTAACAGTACACACACACACACACACACACACACACACACACACACACACACACAAAGATATTACACACAGACCTCTCATTATCCATCTGTCAACAAGCATGACATATGGCACTCAACAGCATGCAGTGCAGCTATAGTCAATCCCTGTTACCAACATTATGCATCTCTGTGATGCATGGGTTGTGCTAGTAGGTCATGCCCCTTCCCCTAGAACACACTGCACCCATGTACACAGTATTGCTGTGCACCTGTTCAGCACCCTGGCATGTACTGTGCACCATACATCAAAGGTGTATACGCTATTGCTAAATGTGTATATGTGTGTCAGTTATGTTTGCTCTGCTGCTCACAGCCCCTATGTGTTTTTTCTGATGCAAACATGGGATGATATGTGGACATATGTCATTAGTGAATGCCTGATGTCTGATTTATAGATATCATCATCAGCGGTGCATGTACGGCCAATAAAATCCAATTACACTGACAACCTTCAAACCTTACTGTGGCTATGAGGAGTGTACACACCCTTATTGACATGGCACTCTCTTTCCTGATATGCCATGGGGCCACATTACTGCATACATTACACAAACCTGATATGTGACATATGACTTGTGCAATCAAATGCAGTATCAAACAAATGTGTTAGTTGTCCAGATGCTGATTGAGATGCATACAATTTGTGGATGCATAAGTGTGCACACCCTTAACATGATGATTTGTTGCACCAACTGTTAAGTGTACTACAGCAGTCACTATACCTGGAAGGGGTATACTAGCATGGGCCATCTGCATTTGCCAGTATTTGGTCACTCTGCCCTACAAATGTTCCCCAACTCTGCATGATTGCAATGTCAACTCATGTGCACAGCCCTTGGAGGTCACACAGTGCCTTCACTATTGCTGTGGAGTCATGTTATGTCTGCCACAATTCATGACCTTGTCTGTGTGCAGATACAGCCATTCTTAATGAGCTTTGGATGTATGCTTCAGTTCACTGTTGTGTTTCAGGATGACAACCCCTCCCCATCCTCAGCCTTTTTGCAGATGCTTGACGACTATGAGATACACATGTATGTCATTTTGCAGTGTCCCAAATTCAGAACCCTATGTGTACCAGCCTAGTCCTTGCTAATGAATGGCAAACATACAAGTGTACACTGGCACCAGCAAGGTACAGATGGGGATGGCGGGCCTGAGGTGGGGTGAAGTGTTGCTTGTGCAGCACATGTATATTAATTGATACTGTCTGTAGGTTTCCAACTTGGTCTTGATACACCATTATACATTGCAATACATGCCTTTGGGGGATTTTAATGTTATGCATATGCTACCTGTAGAGAGCTCTGGCTGATGTTTCCTGTGGAACAACTGTCTCATCTGATTACTCTAACCCATAGGTCACACTTATGCAGAGTCTAGGTGATTGTCGACGCAGGTTCTGCACAGCCAGCACTTGCTAGACATTCTTGCAATTCCCTCAGTGTTGTGGCATGTTATTAAGCAGCCTGCATGACTAGTTTGCACCATGTGTCGTCATCTGTCTTTGATGGCCATCTGTTTATTTTCTACATTAATCTTGTCCCATACATCCTCACCACATACATGACTGTCTGCACTGTTTGCCATGGTATATGCAATGGTGAGGTAAGGCTACCTGTCCCACTCCTGCATGCTAACTGTTGGGTATGGGATCCATGCCATGGCTTGTAAGATGTGTGCAAGCCATGTCTGCCTCTGTTGCATGTAAGTGGGCACATTTGATGGACAAACGTCTTGAGCAGCAGAACATTTCTTGTAACACTGAGGACCTGTACTTGCTGGAAGGACCATACGCATGAAGAGTGAATGCTGTCAGTACCTCAAAAGCTGCTTCCACAATATATTTGGAGTGTATGCACAAATATGCTTCCAGTGTTTAAGGTATGTATTCCCCATATTTGCTGTCCTAACATAGGATTCCATATTACACATTCATTGCTCATGTTAGGACCACATTACAGGTTGTACGTGTTGTGGAATGCAGTATTGTGATATGCTGTTGTGTAGATCTGTAACAGTTGCCATTGTAATAGTGGCATATGCACTGTTGTAGCACTGTATAAGGGTGATGTTTCAGACATGTTCCTACTGTAGGCCATTTGTCCCACCATTATGTTCATCTCTGTGCACACATCATGCAATGACAGGTTGTTAGTTATATTGTAGGACTC